>NC_085138.1:246443197-246584589 GCF_035046485.1 Aedes albopictus
CTACATTGCCGTTTTACGCATAATTGTCTCATAAGCATTAGAGTTTCCATACCACATCGGACAATTAAAAGTATAACGACAGCAACAGCCATACTTCCTCTGCCCATCCCAGTTTATGGTAAAGATAACGATGGCCGAGAACAGTGACATTCATGTACAGTAAAACCTCCATGAGTCGATATTGAAGGGACCATCGACTCATAGAAATATCGAGTAGTGGAACAGATATCCTTTGGGAAGCTTTTTGAAGGGACCATCATAGTAGCCCAAAAATTATTTTTAAGTATGCAAAAATCTACCTCCATGAGTCAATATCGAGTCAAGGAACATCGACTCATGGAGGTTCGACTGTATTTAGTATTCTTGTTTAAGAATGGACTAAGGCAGTGGTCACCAAACTGCGGCCCGCGGGCCGCATGCGGCCATCGACCAGGTTTTGTGCGGCCCGCGAACTGATTTTGAAATGTATTAGAAAGTGGCGCACTCATAGATTCTATAAAGAAAATAAGAAATTTCACCACATTTTAAAATTTTTATGAGAATGAATATTAACTACTGAAGTTTTGCCAATATCATGGAAAGTTTTTCAAAAAGAGTAGGATTTTTAAAGTTTTACAACCTGTAAAACACTTTTTGAATTTTGTTCGGAAGATACTCGAAACTGTTGAAGAACGACGTGTTTAGCTTAAATAATGAGTTAGGGATAAATTTCATATGTTGACTGCCATGGATTTTGGACTTGTGGCAAAACTCGTCATTAGTAATTTGTTTAATTTCACGAAAATAAAATTAAAATAATTTCTTTTTTTTATCGACGAAAAAATTACATGTACCTCGATATGTGTACTTTATATTCAGCACTTCTACCAGGAAACTATTCCAAAATTGTCTAGAGAATTTTTGCCTACAGCCCAAGCTTTCGGAATTGTGTGTGTGTGTGTGTGTGTGTATACAATTCAACTCCCACTGTCCGGCAGTGGTATTATGGAAGAAAGATGTCTGCAGTTTTCTGTGCGATTTTTAATGAATGTCACATTCAAAACTGAAACCATCTTTAGCCCGGGAGTTGAAAGGTGATAGCTCTGTTGGGATCCAGTGACCCGTTTCAGAATGCCTGGTTACTCACGTCCATTCCGAGGTCACTTTCACTTACAACAAGCCCCGCATGTGTACATTACCGTTATCAAATGGATAATGATATTGCAAACACACTTCCTGCTTCAAAGATAATCTTCGAAGCTGGCGCGTATTTAGTTCAATTTGTTGTAGTAATATGTAATTAGAACAATCTCACCAGAAACCATCCAAGGTAGCGCTGCCATCACTATGGAAACTGCTTTACAGCGCGGTCACGGTGTCACGCTTACTCCTTGCCTCGCCACCGTCGCGTAGGCAGTTCGTCATCATTGGAACAAACGGTGCTCCACAAGCGCTTCATCATTCGCAATACACAAAATTATGCACACGAACCTACACTATGATTTTCTAACCACTCGCGAATCACTGATGGCGCGGCATATTAGCCGAAGACGAGAAAAGAACGTGAAAAACTGGAGCAAATCAAAGCCACACCATAAGCACTTTATAATCGAAAAATTACCGGAGGATTTCTAGAAACGCGGAGTTAACGACAAATTTTCACACTCGATACGTACTTTGCCACCGTTTGCGAGCCTCGAGCGGTAGGCAGCGGTATGCAATCACGCAGAAAATTTTATTTACATCAACGCCGGATGGCGTAGCACTACCAGACATTCCATCAGCGCGGAACTAAGATTGAACACAATTCTTCACATTTCTTTTCACAATCAATAAATTATTTCAAAACTACACAGAACAAACACTCGCACCCGCGGAAGTACCATCCGGATGGCGTAGCACCGGTCAAACCGTCGGCGAAATCGTGAAAAAGAAAAAAAACTAACAAACGCGAACGAAATGTGACGAGCAGCTTAGAAAACGTCTGCACGCGGCAAAGCCTACTCAAGACTCTACAGCCCAAGCTTTCGGAATTTCGCCAAAAAAAAAACTTAAGTGGTTGGCCAAGATACTTTTCGTTACCCTCGCAATTCTTTCCGGAATTCCTCTTAAAATATCTTTTCTTAATTGGCTACAAATACTTGCACATATTGCTCAGAAAATCATGTCTTCCGGTTTTTCTTTATTGGCTTCCTAAGTAATTACGCAAGAAAACCTTTAAAAATCATCGATTTTTTTTCCAGGCAGTTTTTCAGAATTTCTTCCGAGAATCTTGAAAACCCTACAAATCATTCTAAAATTTCTCAAAATACACGAGAAGTTTTGATGTACTTTTCAGGAAATCAGTAAGTTGCAGTAAGAAACTCCATTCGTAAATTTATCAAAACTGGATCCAGGGGTTTTACAAGAAATTTGTCTGTGTTCGTGTCTAGAACTTCCAGAATTCTGCACTTCTGCACTGTTCTAGCCAGAGTCGCTATTGCTAATATTTCGTATGACGTTTGAGTAACTAGCCTGAAATAACATTTCTATTAATACCAAGAACTTCAAAACCTAAATATTAGGCTTAAGGCTCAAATGAGAATCTCATGTTATCCAAAACTGAAAAAGCACTTTTCTCCAAAATGACGAAAAAGCGAACGAAACCAGTGTGTCCGATTGTTTATTTTGTCAATCATGACAATCGGACACGCTGGTTTTGTTCGCTTTTTCGTCATTCTGGAGAAAAGTGCTTTTTCAGTTCTTGATAATATGCGATTCTCATTTGAGCCTTAACTGCTTGAAGGCCTGTTTTAACTCCCTACGATTTTCAGCACTATTTTCAGGATTTTTCCAAGTGAACTAAAATATCCTGATAGCTCCAGAGATTGTTTAGTTCTTTTCTTTTGTTCAATGTTTTCAAAAAAAAACATACAAATGGATTTTGTGTGAATTTTGAAAATTTTGATAATAAACTCTGGAATGACTTGCGGCCCGCAGTTTCTTTTCAAAATTCAATTTTGGCTCGCAAAGACAGTTAGGCTGAGGATCACTGGACTAAGGTGAACTCACCAGTCTTGTTCGTAAGAACACTTACTCGATCCAGTCGCCCTAAATATTTAGTAACTTGATGATTCTGTGGCTATATCGGTCTCTTTCTACTCATACACACTTAGAAAAATTCATGTAAATTTGCGTCACTTTGGATGCACATATAAAAGCGACACATATGACGTAAATTTAAACGCCCAAGTGACGTAATTTTCTCTCACATTTAACTAGATTTTTCGTCATATGAAACGTAATGACTCACGATTCACAAATTGTTTACGTCACCTTGAACTCAATTTTACAAGAATGACGTATAATTAAGTCAAAAGACCTGTAAATTTACGTCATTAAACTGTTTACGTTCTGTGCAGTAATTTTACGTCACGAGTAATTTTGATTTTTTCGTAGTGTGTAGTATAAGGGAGTAGAGATCAAAGTGGATAATGAAATGATAGATATGATAGAACCGCCAGTCTTGGTAAGGTAGTATGAACTATCAACCAAGCCGATTTGTTTAAAAGCACAGGTCGCCGGCAGAAGTTTCACGCATACGATGTACTCGTTCAATACATGGTCTACTTGCCTAATTTCACCTTCTAAAAAAAAATTCACACTTGTTCGCTACCTAGCGAATTCTATCATATCTATCATTTCATTATCCACTTTGATCTCTACTCCCTTATACTATGAGTAGAAAGAGACCGATATAGCCACAAAATCATCAAGTTATTAATAGAATACGGTCGATAAATCAGTATATGATCTAAATATTTAGAGCCCCAAGGGCCTCCTCAACCGCAAAAAGCCAAAGTGTGCGCGGCCTATCACGATACCGACGGCTTCTTCCTGGTTCTTTGCTGAATATAATTATAGCTGGTCGTTCCTCCGGCATACGAGCTACGTGCCCAGCTCACCGCAGCGTGCCGTGTTTTATTCATTTCACTATATCCATCTCTTTATATACTTGGTACAATTCGTAGTTCATACGACGCCACTCGTTCGTAAGGCACGTTCTCCTCCATTTGGGAAATTTGTGCCATCGCCACGAGCCTATTCATCATTTACCTGAGGGAGAGGGAAGGGAGGAATAAGGGATGGGATAGGGAAAAGGAAGGTAAGGGAACTCTAGCGTGGACAGCTTTTTCTTTTTTTCTCACTCACTCTCGTAAACAAACACGCGAGATACATTAGTGACCTGATTTTGTCAGTCCCTTTTCAGAGCACATTTTTTCTCTCCTCAAAAACCTAAACAGTCTTTCAATTTTTTTATCCCTTTATGTTCTGCATAAGAGCTATAGTTTGATGATAAACATATATTAATTGATTAAAGTTCGACCGTAAGATGACGAGAGCAAAAAGTTTGCCGCAAATTGGGGCTGACAAAATCGGGTCTTTACTGTAATAGAGGGGGCACTTTGCCTTCTCTTTTATCTCGCTCTTTCTAGCGTTCAACAAAATGAACGAGCTAGAAAAAAAGAAAAGGCTGCGCTCGCAAGTGTAAGGGGACATGATCAACAAAATCGCATAAGCGTACCACAACGGGTTCAAATAGCGCCCTGAAAAGGGCACCGTAAAACACGCTTAAAGCGTAAAGTAAGCCTATAGCTACTTACCACAACGGGTTCAGAACAACAGAATATCCTGAAGATTCAGGTTTCTTATGTCAGTTTCACTTAAACAAGTGTTTACCAAGTACTTGGAAACGCAGTTCCGTAAAAACTGGATAAAGCCTGTATCCGCAATAATCGGGACACAGAAATATAGCTGTAACTCTGCAATAGATAAATTAAAATTGCTTAAATTTGGCCTGATAATATCTTAAGATGTATTAATTTCACCTGCAAAATTTCATGTGAATCGGTGCAGTACTTTTTGCTGTAGCAATGAAACAGTAGTACGCGCGCAATTGAATTTTGTACAGCCCCTGGTTTAGCTTGTCAACGCTGTAACTTTTGAATTTGAAAAAGGAAATAACTGAAATTTTAAACATAAACCTCTCAATCTACTTTACTTGCATAGACAAAATTTCAGAAAAATCGAAAAAACAATTTTATAGTCGAAACATATAATGGGGCTGAACGTGATTTTGGCACCTCGAACAGCAGTTAGTCAGCACCCCTTATTGTTTCGATTATATTGTTGACAGTACTGTACCAATAATCATCAAATTTGTCAGGCATAGTTCACACATAATCAACTACCTTCTGTTAAAATTTCATGAAAATTGGCAAAGACATTCAAAAGTTATGAATGGGCAAACATCGCACATGATAAACACGAAACATGTTGACTAACACTAACCCCTATCAACAGCAGTAACTATCAATCCAATTGATAAAAGTTGATGAAATTTCTGTGTGTCTCTATAAGTATCATAACTGCCTACGAAATTTCATAGTTATCCTTACAGAACTTTGAATTGTAGCGGAAAAGAACCACCTATCATGCAAATGAAAATTGGTCATGATTGTACAAAATCTTAAAAAAAACCACGTCTGTTTGTTTCTCATCCACAGTTAAAAGTAATGCATCAATTTTTATGAAATTTTGCACAAATAATAAACATACATTGAAGAGTTCTCAGTTAAGTTTAAGCCAATTTTTATCGATTCAGTACAGAGTTACTGCCGTTCTTGTGTCCCGATAATTGCGGATACAGGCTTTAATTACATATCAAATGATATGAAGTTCCATAGTCGGATTCTCAGTTGAGATTTACAAATGAAGAAGCCTGTTGAGGCTTCTCGTGGGCAAAATCATAAGTAGGAATACCACATTGAGTTATTTCAATCGCGCTTTCGCTACGAGATTCCTTAAAAGTGGCGACAAGACTCCCGCGTGGGGCATCCACAAACACTCAATTTCCTAACCGCTGCTTGACGTAATGCCGAGAAGAGATGTCGATTTTTGAGCATTAGGTAAATCCAATTGTAAATCATTAAAGAGAAACAGGAAAATCCGTGTGGCTTCCAATATGGAATCCAAAAGTACGTGTTCAAAAATAGCTGTTCTTTTATGCTGAAGATTGGTCTGAGCTGTCATAGCCATAGCCACTACCCAATCTAGGCATGATCAAACTCTTACAATCTTATCACAAGAAAAAAACAGCAGCGATAAAAACCAATTCGGTATAGGTTGAAAAACGCCAGAGGCAAAGACACACAGAGGACACTGTGTAAAACGCATAATGTGAAGAGCCATATAGGTGATAGTTAAAACTAATAATCAACATACTGATAACACAAGTTGACAAAATAAAACGAAAGTCGTGAACTTCTGTCAACGACAAAAATTTTTGAAGCACAATTTAGTGCTGATTTCGAAACCGACATTCAAAAAATTTTAAGTAGAACTGTTTTTGAGTTTTAGCTCAATATCGAGTTTTACAACTTTTTAAAATAAGGAATTTACTCAAATTCAAATATATTGCGTTTTGTTCAACGAATTTTAAATCTTTTACCATAAATTAAAAGCTGAATACAATACCATTCGATCATCTGAATACAGCTTTTGCGTCAGATTGATGAAATTCAAGATATTAACGAGTTTTAGGGACGATCTTCTTAAATTTTAGCAATATTCCCAAAAATTTTCGAAGAACTGTATTTTTTTCAATAAGAAAAAAACAACTTAAAAATTCTCTTAAATGTTTGAAGTGAGCGACTTTGCTTAAAAATAGAACAAAAATCGATTTCAGATCATCAGCCTTGTATGGAAAGTCGAAAAAATTTCCGCTATACTGTATTTTTTTTTCTTTCGCGTTTTCGAACTCAGGGCATGATTCTACACCAAAAACGATCATCAGCTTACCGAGTTCAAAAATGCTGTAAACTAGTGTAATCATACCCTTAGTGAACCTCGCAGTTGAGTATCAAGAAGGATAACTGATTACACTAGTTTACAGCATTTTTGAACTCGGTAAGCTGATGATCATTTTTGGTGTAGAATCATGCCCTGAGTTCGAAATCGCGAAGGAAAAAAATTACAGTAGAGCGGAAAATTTTTCGACTTTCCATACAAGGTTGATGATTTGAAATCGATTTTTGTTCTATTTTTAAGCAACGTCGCTCACTTCACACACCTCGTTCTCCGTAATCAATGCTCCGATTGAGCTAAATTTTTTACTGTAACTCGCCTACATATGAAATGTCAAATAAACGTCGAGAAAGTATTTTTAAGTTGGTTTTTTCTTATTGAAAAAAATACATTTCTTCAAAAAAATTAGGGAATTTTGCTAAAATTTAAGAAGATTGTCCCTAAATCTCGCCAATATCTTGAATTTCATCAATCTGACGCAAAACCTGTATTCAGATGACCGAATGGTATTGTATTCAGCTTTTAATTTATGGAAAAAGATTTAAAATTGGTTGAACAAAACGCAATATATTTGAATTTTAGTAAATTACATATTTTGAAAAGTTGCAAAACTCGATATTGAGCTAAATCTCAAAAACTGTTCTACTTTAAATTTTTTGAAGGTCGGTTTCGAAATCAGCACTAAATTGTGCTTCAAAAATTTTGGTCGTTGACAGAAGTTCACGACTTTCGTTTTATTTTGTAAACTTGTGTTATCTCGGAGAAACACAAAGTCAACTGCACTATTGCTCCGGTTAGCGCAGTAAGAGCGGAATACTGTGGAGGGCGCCCAAGTACTCCACAGGCTCCGTTAAGCGGTTAGGATTTTATTGGACCCCCTAACATTTCATTCCTAGGCACGGTAAGCATATAGCCTCATCACACCATGAATTGGGGGTCACCTGTTTATTGGACTCTTACCACCGGAACAGGCGGTCCATAGTGTTATTCTTAGCCAATTGTGACAACCGCTACCGACACTACGAAGCTATCTAGGCTGATGGAAAAGAGAAGTTAATATTGATGATCAACTTCATACGGACCCGAACAGCCGTCCTCCGGTACACCGCCAAGTATTGTTCGTTGCACTTTACGTTTGAATACTCCAAAGGCTCTCCGATCAACTGCTCCGATTCAAAGTCTTGGACAACACAAGTTGTGCCTCTTGTTGGGTTTAATCACTGTTAACTAGTATATTTTTTGTTGATATTACTTAACAGTTCCATATGTACTCCCCGCTTTATTTTTGCAGTGGTCCCGAATTTCGACTACCATTGCTTCCCTACATCAATCCTCGTTCAACCAGATCCCCGGCATCAGCACTCGGATTCTGGCAACATTCTTCTCGTCCGTGATCCTCTAGCACTCCTCATACAACCACTGATTCTTAGGTCGTCTTTGAGCAATGCCTTTGAGGCCTCCACAGAGTGTTGAGGTCCACGAAAGAATGTTTCTAAGAGTAGTCTAGGCAAAAAGTGGCAAAACTACCAATAGAAACTTGAATCAAATCAAAGGAGCATATCGTAACTATACTAACAATATTATTTACACTATTGTATATCGAATAAACGCCTATATTCATTAAAAAAATGTAAAAAATCAGATGCCATAACTATCATTTGACTTAATAAACTGTGATCAACTTTTAAGCTGGATCTAAATTGATTGATTGATTATTTGATTGATTGATTTATCTTTATTATAGAGACTTTCAGCCCTTGGCTGGTTCGTCTCTTAATAACAAGCGTAACAAAAAATAACTTTTTGTCTGTCTTAAGAGCAAACTTATGTGTCTCCGAAGGATTTTGGGCCGCTGAATCCGAATCCGGACTCAGATTAGCTCTAACACGTCACAATTTTGAGCTATACCTCAATTTATAGGGCAAAATATGCGATTTCGGGCTTTTTTGACTGCAAGCCATTAAGCAAGGAAACATTTTTTTAAGCAATCAAAAGGTTAATTGGTCAATTAACATCTAAATTAACGACTTATGCAAAATATTTCATTATACCAAATCGAATTTGATAGTTTTAAGCGATTTATGTCAGGTACGATATTTCCCATACAAGTCACCCTCCAAAAGTTGCATGCAAGTTTTCATACTAACATAAACTGCCTAAATCTATCAAATTCGATTAGGTAAAACGAAATATTTTGCATGAGTCGTTAATTTAGATGTTAATTGACCAATTTACCTTTTGATTGCTTAAAAAAAATATTTCCTTGATTAATGGCTTGCAGTCAACAAAGCCCAAAATCGCATATTTTGCCCTATAAGTTGAGGTATAGCTGGAAATTGTGACGTGTTGGAGCAAATCTGAGCCCGGATTCGGATTCAGCGGCCCAAAATCCTTCGGAGACACATAAGTTTGCTCTTGAGACAAAAAAATGTTGCGCTGTGTAATGGAACTACATATAAATATAGTGAATATTGCATATACAAAGCCTGCCCACAGAAGGACAATTTGGCCGCGTTTTGCAGAAATTCTATCTAAAATCCTTCAGAAATTCCTTCGTAAATCGTAATTTGGTTTCACTGGAATTGTTCAAGAAGTGCCTACAACAATTCTTCCTGAATTTTATTCGATAATCCCTCCGGCAGTTCAATCAAGTTCATTAAGGAATTCCTCAAGTAGTTCTTTTGGAAACTTTTCCATGACTTCCTACGACTTGCGGAATTCATCTTGTTCTTACTTCCAGAATTCCATTGGGGTTTCCTCCAGCTGTTCCTTATGAAATTTCTCCAAAATTTTCTTCACAAATTTCTCAAGTAACTGCAAAATAATACTGCAGGTAATGTTTTGGCAGTTCCTCTGACTCTGGAAACTCTCACAGGGATTTATTCCTCTTGATTTAATTTCTTGGATGCCTTCAGGAATTTCTTATAGGATTCCAGGAGCTCCATCTAAATTACCTATTCCCTTTAAATTTCCTCCAGGATGTGCTTTGGTAATTTCTTCATCAATTCCTTCGAAGAATCTTTCAGGTGCTTTTGCTAGGATTCCACAAGCAGTTCCTAAGGAAATTTCTCCAATAGTTGCTTTGGCGGCTCTACCAGGTTTCATGGAAATAAGCATTTTTTTCTTTGATTCCTCCAAGAATACCATTTGGTTTACTTTTGGATTTTTTTTTTTTCAAAATTTCTCTGGAACTTTTTTTTGAAATCCTTTAAAAGTTTCTACTGGATTTTTTTTTTTCAAAAGTTCCTCCAGAGACGTTTTACGATGAGTTTCTTTGGTAATTTCTGAAACAGATTTACCCAAAAAAAAATCTTCAGGACAGTTCTGTTTCTTCAAAGGTTGTGCTCGAGGATCTCCTTCGGGAAATATACTCGAATTGATTAGGAAATTGCTCCAGCAACTATTCCACGATTCCCGCAAAAGTGCATTTAAGATTGCTATTCTTTTAAAATCCCTACAGGAGTAAATTCGAAAATGTATGCAAGAGATATGCTGGAAATGTTCTCTAAGTTCAAACGGTTGTTTATCGAGGGGTTCCGAAATTGATCCGAAATTGAGTTAATTATTCATCACCAGGTAAATCTTTCATGTATATCTTCTAAAGTTCTTATAAAAGTTATTTCTACAGCTCCTGCAGAAACCCATTTGGGAATTCTCTAGTTGCTTTGAGAATTTCTCCAAGAGTTTTTTCGGAAAATTCTCCACGAGCTACTTCAGAAATGTATGAAGTAGTTCCTAAAGAAAATTAATTAGAAAATGCTACAAGAATTCCCTCAAAAGTTCCTACGAGAGTACAGAAGTTCCTTCGGGAGTGTCTGGAGCTAAGTAGGAAATTGCTCATGTAATTTTCTTGAGATTTCTTCAAGGAATATATACTATTCTTTATAATTCCTACAAAAGTTGAATCAAAAAGCTCTTCAGAAACTCTTTTTAGATATTATTTTATGAGTTCCTTCGCAAATTACACCAGAAGTTCGGAAATTCTTTCAGAAGCTCTTTCAAAAATTTCTTCAGGACATCCTTCATGATATCCTCTAGGGGTTCCTTTGATCCTCGGTAGTTTAATCGAGAACTCCTCCCATTTTTTATTTCTGGAAATTATCCAGCTGTTTCTTAAAAAAACCTTATTTTTTGTAATACTACTGGAAATCCTTGGGTAGTTTCTAAATAAACTCTTACGAGTTAGTAAGTGTAGGTTTTTTTTATTATCATACAAATTGGGCCGAAGGGTTTGTTCGCGCCCATCGGACGCTCCGGTGGAAAATGTGCCCCACTTTCCCCTACGAGAATGAGCAACGCCAAGCAAGCTCCCAGAAACGTAAACACGGCGGCGACAACGTGCTCAGCGAGCGACCACTCAGCACCGACAACGATGACGATGATGATTGATGATGACAGCTGCGGGCGAGCGCGCGTCATTGCGATGGCACCCAGTTGGACGAATATAAGGCTATCTAACGTTTGATCTCTTTTCTCTGTTTCGCTCCCGGGGTGGATAGGTTTGTTTTCATAGGCCATGACAGCGCCGCAGTGCTGCCGCCTGGCGGGAGTCGTATGGCAAACGTGAGGAAAAACGAGACAAAACACGTTTGTTTATACTTCTTCACGCACACGATGACAGATACAAATGGGATTTCCCATTGGAGTGAGTGCATTTTTGCTGCCGTCAGAGCCAATACGGAAACGTTTCCGTATGAAAACATTAAACAAAAAAAATGCTATCTTCTGTGTGTGCTTGAGAGAGAAGGGTGATGAGCGCTAGATTGCCTTATGTGCAGGCCGCTCGTGAGTGACCGTGAGTGGCTTTCTTCGAGCAGTGCAGCCAGAATGGTGGAAAGTTCCTGAATGTTCTATCCGGGAAAATTATGGAACATTCCAGAAGCCTTCTGGGGTACTATATAAGGAGAGGACGACCACCGAAGGGAGAAATAGTCTGATTTGACCCGGCAAACGGTCAAGAAGTGAAGGATAATCGAAGTGTACAAGCGTTCGCGTGGCTTCGACAACGCGAAATAGAAGTGTATAAGCGTTTGCGTGGCTTCGACAACGCAAAGTTAGTATGGAAATAAAGTGCTTTAGTGTAAAGTACTTCCCGTGTGTTTTTCTTTCTGCGGAAGGAAAAATCCCCGTTTGAGGCACTGCGGAGCCCCAAACATTTTGGTCCTTCGAGCCGGATCAACGGAGGATTTCTGGTACCCCAGGTCTTGCGAGACTCCATCCCGCCAGAAATCCAAGAGCTTCCCGTTTGAGGCACTGCGGCGCCTCAACATTTGGTCCGTCCGAACCGGATTCAGTGCCCGTGAAGTGGAACCGGCCTACAGTCCCCGGTTCTATATCGAAGCGAGGAACCCCTGCCGGTCAGCGAGCCGACCGGAGCCAACGACACCTTGCCGCCGGCAAGGAAACCAACCCGTCGAGGCCTTCTGCTGATTTGAGGAGCAATCAGTGGAAGCAGGACCCTATCCCTGGAGACCGCCGGTCAACAAGGGATCGGCACAAGTGAGTAGTTCCCCTGGTCAACAAGGAGACCAGCCGAGGATCCCTGTCGGTCTGTGGACGATCGGCACAAACGGTGACTTCTTTGCCGCCGGCAAAGACACCATCCATCGGAAGAATTCTACCGATCGACGAGTCGGTCGGTCCCAGCGAGGCATTCGGCTGATCGAGGAGAGAACAGTGGAACCGAGACCCTTTCCCCTGGAAGATTTTTCGCCGGTCTACGAGGTGGTCGGCACTAGTGCGTTGTTCCCCTGGTCAATAAGGCGACCAGTCGAGAAATCCCTGCCGGTCTGTGGACGATCGGCACCATCGATGACTTCTTTGCCGCCGGCAAAGACACCATCCCGTCGAAGGAATCCCACCGATTGACAAGTCAGTCGGTCCTGGTGAAACGTCCTGCTGGTCATCGAGGCGACCAGCCGAGGAGTTCCGTACCGGTCAACGAGAGATCGGTATCAACGGTGACATCCTTACCGCCGGTGAGGACACCAGCGTATCGAAGAGCCGGTCAGGCGCACCAAAGTGTCCTGCTGGTCATTGAGGCGGCCAGTCGAGGAATCCTGCCGGTCATTGAATCGGGCATCAAGGGTGACATCTTTGCCGCCGGCAAAGACGTAATTAACGAGAAGATTTCCTGCCGATCAACGAGGTCATCGGCCCCAGAAGAAGTGTTTTCCTGGTCAACGGGCGAGAGGAATTACCGCCGGTCAGTGGACGATCGGCACTGGATGTGTCATTCTTGCCGCCGGCAAGACCACCAAGAAGACAAGGTTATACCGGTCAGCGAGCCTTACGATCGGTACCGTCAAAGCCTTCTGCTGATCAAGGAGGTATCAGTAGAAGCGGAATCGCCCCTACAAATCGTTCCCCTGGTCAACAAGGCGACCAGTCGAGGATTTCCGCCGGTCAAGATAGATCGGCACCGTCGGTGAATTCTTACGTGAGCACCGGAAAGAGAACTTGTCGACCAACCACGACCGTCGAAGTGAAGATGAGATACCGCACACCGGAATTTGAAGCACCCGCCATGCATGAGATACAGCTGCTCATCCATCTCCGTGAACAGGTCTCGCGGAAGACCCGGCACATTTTGGGAAACCTGATGGAGGCATACCACGACCCGTCGAAGATAAGTTCATCGCTCCTGCGGGTGTACGAGAAGAAGCTAGGCACGTACTACCAGGAGTACGCCAAGCTTCACCACGAGATCTTGGATCGCATCCCGGCATCGGAGTTCGAGGATCAGGGTGACCTGGAGATGGACTTCTACCGGCTGCACACCGAAGCGCTGCTGAGGATAGAGCAGCTATCCGCGAGCTTGGCTGGTGAGTACGAACTCAACAAGAGTGAGCGCCATGTTTTGGAAAGCTTCCAAAGCAGGCAGCGGTCAGAGCTTGCTCAGGAGAAGCTCTCTGACCAGTCCAACGTGGTACCGTCGAGTCACGTTGCGACGAACGTCAACAACGTGGAATTCGCTCAGGGAGCGCGTTCCAATCGGTCCAGTGTGACGCCAGCCAATTACACTGTGACACCTACCCAGCCACCAGCCAAGTCGCAACCGAGAGAGTGCCAAGGTATTGGTAGCCTCTATAATCGGCATCAGTTGAAGTCCGTCTCAGAAGAACTCTACGACTCATCCAGTCTAGAGTCGCCGGCAAACTCTGAGACGTCCAAGGACCAACCGAACAACGTTCACAGAGAACACGATAGGTCGTCCTGTACGAAGGAACCACGTCACACAACGAGATGTGACGTGCCAAGCACTGAATATCGACAAGGCGCGGATTGGAAGCGGACTTCCTTCCGGACAGAGTTCACACCGACGAAGCTATCCAGCCAGTCCTGTGTGCAGCTATCGAGTGGCACTGCGATCCCCGTCCAGGTAATCCAATCGGTCAGCAAGGATTGGAGAACTTCAGGAAGATTGAGGATTCGCCACCAATCGCAGTGTGGTCGCGAGGAGCTCTCCGACGCGCCCAGGGTAGTGCCATCGACTCAGAGAGTGCGATCAGATCACCAACCGAAGAATGCTCAGAAGGAGCACTGCAAGCCGGTAAGTGTTCGAAACCATCACCAGTTGGAGTCCGCTCAGGTGGAGCACTCCAACTCACCAAGTTACACCATGAGGTCTGACGAGTCAGCAGCCCCTGGTCTTTTGCATGAAGTGGATCATCGACACCGCTCGGAGCCCTTTCAGAAGAAGAACTCCAATCAGCCAAGAGTAGAATCGTATGCAAACGTGCATTCTACGACACCCGTCGATCATCCAGAATCCATTCGGAAAGAGCATTCCAAGCCGACCAGTATCGAGCAGCAGCTACGTCATGTGGAGTCCAGCATAAGGACAGTGACGGTGGCAGCCGTGAAGTGCCCAGAGCTGGCTCAGGAGAAGCTCTCTGGTCCGTCCAGTGTGGAACAGCTCGTTCACACTGCGATATTCATCGTAGGATCGGACTTATCGCAGAGAATGCAGACTAGATCATCCGGAATGGAGCTAACGAACCACGCCTCATGTACCATCGAGTCCACGGCAAGCACGAGAGAGTCAGAGTCCGCTCAGGAGGAGCTCTCTGATTTGTCCTGCGTAGAATACCCTCTGCGCACTGCGACCTCCGCCGTGGAAACAGAGTCCGCTTACAAAGAGCATTCCAAGCCGTGCAGTGATGATCTGCCAGATTCCACTGCAGAAACCTCGAGACAGGTGAAGATCGCTCAGGATAAGCTGTCGCACGTAAAGCCATTGAGTGGTGCAACAGCTGCAACCCAATGGGAGATCGTTCTGGACGAACCGCGTTTGCTGTCACACGGGGAGCTCTCATTTGTGACAGTCCTCGACTCAATTTTCGGCCAAGTGGAGTTCGCTCAGGTGGAGTCCTCCAAATTGTCTTCAGAGTTAGAGACGCTGATGATTGGAAGCTTAGCCAGCGTGAAGTTGGCTGCAGACGTGACTGTAAGCGCAGTTTCTGACAGCAACTGCAAGGAGGAGAATTCCCGAGACCTGCAAAGATCGAAGCCCACAAGGAAGTGGCACACCAAGCCGGCGAAACCACCACCAATGATTTCTAGGAACGATTCGAGGTCTCGCTCTGAAATGATCGACGAGCACTTCAGACCAGATAAGGCAGGGCAAGCTGGATTGTCCAACATGAAAGAGATGTCTTGCGTCGTACTGCCTACCAAGATAGTGCAGCCAAGGGAAGAGGAAACCGAATGTGCATTATTTGGCCAGCAATCCGTTTGGAAAACTGTCGGAGGGAAGCTGGAAATCAGATTTTGCTGTCTGTACCGCACCCGTAAGGAGAATTCCAAGTGGCCGATGGAAACCATCTATCGCCAACGAATCTTTGACTTGAATGGAGAAGGAAAAACCCAACGACACGACGAGGACAAGGCATGGGAGACATTCCGACATAATCGACTACCGCTGCGATCCAGTAACAGAGAAGACAAACGTTATCCGATGCCGTAGTTTCGACAGAAATACTTCCAGCCCGGGGGCAGTATGTTCGCGCCCATCGGACGCTCCGGTGGAAAATGTGCCCCACTTTCCCCTACGAGAATGAGCAACGCCAAGCAAGCTCCCAGAAACGTAAACACGGCGGCGACAACGTGCTCAGCGAGCGACCACTCAGCACCGACAACGATGACGATGATGATTGATGATGACAGCTGCGGGCGAGCGCGCGTCATTGCGATTAACGAGCCTGGATAAAACAAAGAGGAGAAACGTCAAAATTGGAACAGTCGATATAGTGTCATCCCCATAGTTCCAATCGAGCAGGAGACCTGTCAAAACGACAAGGATTCTCCACTTTGGTATACTCGAGACACTTTAATTGCGATGGCACCCAGTTGGACGAATATGTGCAGGCCGCTCGTGAGTGACCGTGAGTGGCTTTCTTCGAGCAGTGCAGCCAGAATGGTGGAAAGTTCCTGAATGTTCTATCCGGGAAAATTATGGAACATTCCAGAAGCCTTCTGGGGTACTATATATTGTCGGGCCGCCACCAAACCGGACTTCGCACAATCAAGTCGCGACGCGACCCAACTCGCGACGTTTTTAAATCATGTCAAAGCTAGTGCGCATCCTTCCCGTTGTTGTCAGCAACACAGCGCACTAGATGCGAAACAGTTGCGACACTTGTGGACCAAGAAAATGGCAATTTTTGATTGAATGTCGGTCTTGATTCCAACCGGATAGACAATAAGGAGAGGACGACCACCGAAGGGAGAAATAGTCTGATTTGACCCGGCAAACGGTCAAGAAGTGAAGGATAATTTCAGATTTTTATGAAACTTTTTCCCCAGGCAGGGCTCATGGATATAGGAATAAAAAAAATGAGAAAAATTCAGGGTCGCCTATTTCCCGGAAAACTCAGATGGAAATTCGTTGTTTTCCCCTGACGCTGATTACTTTGAAAAATCTTAACTCAAGAACGAAGCATCGTAGAAACAAAGTTTTTTTCGAAAATGAAAGCAAATTTTCTCAGAAATTGAAAAAAAATATGAACTTTAAAAAGTTTTCCGCAAAATTTTCCTCAGTTGAGAAAATTCGTAAAGAAAATCCGGAAAAACTATGCTCGAACTCGTGGAAAATTTTCAAAAAAATATGTTTAAGAAGGTAATTTCATAAGCTTTCATCGCTGAAGTTTTTGAAATGCACTTTTTTTCGTTTTTGAGTTATGGCCAATCTTGTTGAAACATGTCGAAATGTGCCATATAAGCCTTTTCTTTGAAAAAATCATAACTCAAGAACGAAGCATCGTAGAAACAAAGTTTTTTTTAGAAAATGAAAGCAAATTTTATCAGAAATTAAAAAAAAACATATGAACTGGAATAGGTTTTCCACAAAATTTTCCTCAGTTGAGAAAATTCGTAAAGAAAAGCCGGAAAAACTATGCCCGAACTCGCGGAAAATTTTTTTAAAAATATTTTTGAGAAGGTAATTTTGTAAGCTTTCATCGCTGAAATTTTTGGAATGTGCGTTTTTTTCGTTCCTGAGTTATGGCCAATTTTGTGAGAAAATGACTATATAATATATGCGCGTACATGGTCATTTTTCAAAATGAAAAAGTTTCATAAAAATCTGAGGCCCTTCGGCCCAAACCCGTACGGTAATAAAAAAAAACATGCCCTGTCGTTCCTTCGAGAATTCCATGCAGAAATATATCATCATTTTTCTGGGATTCTTCCTAGAATTTCTTCTGGATTTATTCTGGGATTCCTTCGGAAGTTTTCAGGGGTAAAACCGAAAGTTTCCCCAGCACTTTTTTTCATTTCTGTGGAAATCCTCTCTGGAAAATTCCTTTTCAAGATTTCGTAGAAGTCGATTTGGAAATTTCTCCGAGAGTTTCTACGGAAGTTTGTTTGGGAGTTCCTGTTAAGTTAATTCAGGAATACCTTCAGAATGAACCAAGGGATTTTTTTGCAATGCGCCTTCGGACATTTCTCAAGTAGGTAGTCCATTCGACAGTTCCTCCAGGAGCTTCTTCACTAAGTTATTCAAAAATTCGTTCAGAAATTACTCCAGGAGTTATTTCAGTAATTTCGTCATTAATTAATCCAGCATTTTTGTTTCGAAAATCTTCCACGACTTCGTTTCTAGATTCCTCAGAAAAAAACCTTCTATGATTTTAGAGAATTCCTCCATAAATTTCTTTTGGAACTCCTACAGGAAGCTTCAAGCTTTCCTCAAGAAAAACTATGTGGAATTTGTCCAGAAAATCTTTATATAATTCCTCTCTCAGAAAATCCAGAAGGAATTTCCAAGTTTGGAATCTAGATTCAAGAAGGAATTGCTGATATAAACCTTAAACTTATTCCTGGATGAATTCGAAATGGATTTCCGGAGACATTTCTGTAGAGATTCTAAAAAATCACTCAAGAAACTTGTGAAGAAATCCCAGACGGAATTGCTATTACAACCTCAAAGAAAGTCTTCGTGGTATCCTGAAAGAAATTGCTCTTGGAATCCCAGAAAGGATACCTGCAGGATTCACAGAAGGTACACCTGTCCTACAAAATATCCATAGAATAAATTCCTAGAGGAATCCCAGAACAACTTTCTTAGGGATCTTCTTCTTTCTGGTGCAACGTCCTGACGAGAACATGGCATACTTGTCAGCTTAGTGTTCTATGAACACTTCCATACTTTTTGGCTGAAAGTTTCTTGCATTGACCCTTTTGCTTTTTAATATCGTGTGGCAGACACGAAGATACTCTATGTCCAAGGAAGTCAAGAAATGTGTATCACGAAAAGCTCCTGGGTCGATCTGGAATCGAACTCGTCATCCGCTGCATACGGTCTCACTGAATACTCTCACGTTTACAGCTTCTTCTACATGGGCCCTTAAAGGATCTCAGAAGGAATTCGTTGAATAATCCCATGAAATACATAAGTAACCCGATTTTGTCAGCCCCTTTTCGGAACACATTTTTTGCTCTCCTCAAAAACCTAAATAGTTTTTCAAACTTGTTATCCCTCTATGTTTTGCATTTCAGCTGTAGTTTTATGATAATCATTAAATAGTTGGTTAAAATTGTCCGAAAGATAATGAGAGCAAAAAGTTTGTCGCAGAATGGGGCTGGCAAAATCGGGTCCTTACTGTATGTCATTCCGTGATTTGTGCTTGATCGAACCGATGTAAAACAGACAAGTCCTACGTGGCCAGAAAGCCACGAAAGTTATTTTTGGGCTATTTTTTTCAAAATTATGAAATTTGACATGTCGCAAGCTGAGCTTTAGAAGCGTAATAAAAATGTACCAACCCCAAGCCCAAAACCAATTAAAGTGTGGAATAATTCTTCCATTGGATCACATTACGTATGTGAGGATCAACTTTTCAATATAGAACATTAAAAAATAAGTATGAAAACGGATGTTTGTCAATTTATAATCATTGAATCTTCAAAATGCAGAATTTGGCATCACCATGTTTCTTCACTCAAAGTCTGGCCGTCTGGCTCCTGACTGATCTGAAAATCCATTACGAAAATTAAAGTATTATTAAAAAATTTCTCTCTCTTCAATTCCTGAAATGCCCCCAATTTGATGGAGCGGGTGCAGGAAAGATCAACAGTTGCCAAGCTGCTATTGCTGCTGACTACTGCTGCTACTGCAGCTGCAGGGCAAAAAACCACGAACCTCCGCTGCATATGGAGCAGAAAGCTATGAAAATTCGAATTTTGCCAACTGTTTTCCGAGTGGCGAAAAAGTTGAAGCCAATCCAATTTACCTTATTGAAGCTCTGAACTCGACGTTGATGATCCATGCAATGTGCACCGCGTGGAAAACGTAATTTCGCTCTGGGTTTTGAATTGGCTGTGCTTTCTGTAATCATTAGGTTGATGCGATAGAAGTTTCGTTCGAAAAGCATTTTAATTGCCGCATTTTCAGATAGAACATCATTGAGTTAGTAATATTTGTTTGCAGTTAATTTCAAACACCTTCAATTGTCATGGATGGCCAACGAGTACGATAAAATATAGTCGAAAATGTCTGAAAAATGGATTAGAATGTAGCTAATGATAATAATAACTATAAATTAGGTTACCTAAACGTAATTGTTATCGTTTCCTGTAATGGCTCTGTTGGTTAATAATTTAATAAACCCCAGTATATGCTGCTTGGAAATAATTTCTTTGTTTTGAAAATGCATAATAATGTGCATTCTACATGCGAATTCATTCTCCAAAACTGACTAAATTGATTTATTCCTCAAATCCTCGGTTAGTACCCAGGCACTCGTACCTCTAAATCACTGCTGTCGATGCCATTGCATAAGGACCCATTTTCTCAGCAGCGTTGCGTTGTCCAGTATGTATAGTAGTGGTGAGAAGCAGTAAGTCATAAAATTAGCATTTTATTATCGTTCAAAACCATCTTGCTCTTATCGTGTGACTATGGCGGTGCTTCTCTTAAAATATGATTCTCAAGAATACTTACGAAGAGCAGCGTGTGGCGATTATGGCAGTGCTGCCTGAGCAATGCTTTTTTTGGCAAGCGAGAAATTGTGCCGTTGCTATCCACAAATGTTTTAGATGTTTATGTATTGTCAACGAGTAGTGAATAAAACAACATTAAAAATTTATGATATATGTATGTATTTCAATTTTATATCCATATAAAAAAAGTCTAAAAATGAAATGAACAGTGGACGTTGAGAGAAATTGATCGGAGAGTCTTTGGAGTCTTCGAACGTAAAGTGTTGCGAACAACACTCAGTGGTAAACTGGAAGACAGCATCTGTCGGCGTCCCTTGAGCTCCGACGTGTACCAAATATATAAAGCGATGCATATAGTGAAGCGAATAAAATACGGCAGGCTACGGCAGGGCCCATATAGCCGAGGCGGTAAACGCACGGGAATTCAGCATGACCATGCTGAGGGTGACGGGTTCGATTCCCGGTCGGTCCAGGATCTTTTCGTAAAGGAAATTTCCTTGACTTCCTTGGGCATAATGTATCTTCGTGCCCTGCCACACGATATACACATGCAAAATGGTCATTGGCAGAGGAAGCTCTCAGTTAATAACTGTGGAAGTGCTCATAGAACACTAAGCTGAGAAGCAGGCTTTGTCCCAGTGAGGACGTTACGCCAAGAAGAAGAAGAAGAAGAAGAGGCTGCGGTGGGCTGGGCACGTAGCTCGTATGCTGGAAGAACGACAGGCTAAAGCCATATTCAGCAGACAACCAGGAAGGGGCCATCGGTTTCCTGGTAAGTCCATCGCTATAGAGAAATAAAAGGATCCAGAGGAATAGTTTTCCAGTTTAATTTCTCCTTTTCCCATCCACTTGAGGAGTTGAGGTACTGAACACTACTGCCGAGACGGATCCGGTCGTTTTCGGTTCCGTCTACCAGCTTGTAGTTTGTTTTTGAGGCAGTCCGACCTTTGCTGCTTCGCGTTTCAGGCGGGTGTACCGCTCTGCCACCGTTTCAAATGTTCTGGCAATAATGTCCATGTCGTCCGCAAAGCACACAAATTGACCGGATTTTGTGAAAATCGTTCCCCGGCTGTTGAGCCCGGCTCGTCGCGTCACACCTTCCAGAGCGATGTTGAACAGTAGACATGAGAGTCCATCACCTTGTCGCAGTCCCCGGTGAGATTCGAATGAACTGGATAGTTCACCCGAAATCTTTACGCAGTTTTGCACACCATCCATCGTTGCTTTAATCAGTCTAGTCAGCTTCCCAGGAAAGCCATTTTCGTCCATGATTCTCCATTGCTCTGCGTGGTCGATACTGTCGTATGCCGCTTTGAAGTCGATGAACAGGTGATGCATTGGGACCTGGTATTCACGGCATTTCTGGAGGATTTGCCGTACGGTAAAGATCTGGTCCGTTGTCGACCGGCCGTCGATGAAGCCGGCTTGGTAACTTCCCACGAACTCATTCGTTTTAGGTGACAGTCGACGGAAGATGATCTGGGATAGCACTTTGTAGGCAGCATTCAAAATAGTGATCGCCCTGAAGTTCTCACATTCCAAATAGTCGCCTTTCTTGTGAATGGGGTAGATTACCCCTTCCCTTCACTTCTCCGGTAGCTGTTCGGTTTCCCAGATCCTGACTATCAACCGGTGCAGACAGGTGGCGAACTTCTCTGGACCCATCTTGATGAGTTCAGCTGTGATACCACCCTTACCAACTGCTTAAGAAGACGATAAAGGAAACTTGATGAATCGGAGAAGATTATTCAAAGAGTTTTGAGAATCGGTTCAGTTTCTCTGCGATATAGCCTATTAGCTAGCCTATTGAAAGCAAAGTCAAGATGCCAGTAAACCGGATCAAATATCAGTGTCAAACAGATGTTTTGTCTTTAGTTCATTCCTTGTCAAACCCATGTACTGGAGGCGTGTATAACGAGTTCTCGGAGAAACAGCTCTTATCCATGATATTTCCAATTATGGCTCTGCGGTCGATACTATCGTACGTCGTTGCCTTGAAGTCGATGAATCGGCGTTGGGATGGGACCTAGAATTCGCCACATTTTTGGAGGATTTGGCGCAGTGCAGATCTGGTTCGTTGTCGAGCGGCCGTCGACGAAGCCAATTTGATAACTCCACACTAACTTTAGCTTTTGTGTTATAGCTAACTAGAATAACTGTATCTGCGAGGAGCACTTAATTGAGCCAGAACATTTTTCTCCAATTAACTGACTTATTTGCATGTTGCTGAAGGAAAAAAATAAATCTAAACGAAAAGCAACACTGCCACCATTACATTAACCCCCTGCTAAATCTTCTACCACACTGTACTGAACGGGGCTCTTGCAGCGGCCGTTAGTGTTTCCGGTAGGTGATAATTTATTTTCCGCTCGGTTCTCATATCTCTATCAGAAACGAGGAGAGCCTTCAGAAAAAGTGATCCTCTTTTATTCATTCGTTTGGCTCTATTATACTTCCACGCCTTTCCGTTTGGGAAATAAATCGTATCGATAAAATGCCCTCCCACTCTGCAGTAGCAGCATCATCGTCGTCGTGGTGAATCCCTTTACCACTGTGCTTTCTGTTTCAGAAAAGCTCTCATTCTTTTTTCGCCTCTTTGGCTCTTTTCACTGCGATCATGTTTCACTTGCACTCAACCGCAATTCAACACTTGCAGAGCAGAAGTACCGAGGTACCTATTACCCCAAACGACGACCGACGAGGCGATGACGACGACATTCTGTGTGAGAACACCTACCGCTACTATTCTGAATGGTTACTATGCCATGCCGGTTGCAGGCTGGCTGCTGCTGTTATGCAAACGCGCTAGACTGTGAAATCTATAAATTTTAGTGAGCGTTCTGGAAATTGAATCGTTTTCGTTCAACAAATGCAGTTCTGTTGCATCGCCTTCCGAAGAATTAAGCTGTGCTTTTTTTTATTTCACGATCCGTAAGTTGGCACCATTTGGTGCAATCGCTTAACCGATGATTTACAAGTTCCGGAGAGATGTCAATTCCAAGTGATGGCGAATATTTAGAAGCAAATGGAACACCAACTCGTCTTGCGGTATACATTCACCATATATCATTTGGTAGGTTACATTCCTTACAGAAGACTTCGTTAAAACAAGATGAGTACGAGAAGGCGGAACGGATTCTAATCAAGATGGCCCAAGCTGAATCTTTTGGTGATGAGGTGAAGGTGTTGACAAACAACGCGAAAACTGTGATGGCAAATCAGCTGCAGATCGAAAAATCAAGCTTTTTGTACAAATTAACACCCCTTATCGTTGATGACGGGATTGTGCGGATGGAAAGTCGTGTAGAACGTGCGGAATTTCTATCCTTTGATCTTCGAATTCCGATAGTGCTGCCAAAGGATCATAAAGTCACGGGGAAAATTGTTCAACACTATCATGAACGGTTCGGCCATGGATACAGAGAGACGGTGAAGAACGAGTTGCGCCAGAGATTTTTCGTGCAGGCGGTGGGCGCTGTGATCACCAGGGTTGCTGCAGGTTGTATGTGGTGCAGAACCAACAAAAACCGTCCACATATCCCTAGAATGGCAGCATTACCGGTACAGAGACTAACACTATTTCTGAGACCGTTCAGTTTTGTAGGTGTAGACTACCTGGGGCAATTCGTTGTCACAGTTAGCCGTCGAAGCGAGAAAAGGTGGATAGTTCTATTCACTTGTTTAGTCGTGAGATCAGTCCACCTCGAAGTAGCACATTCACTTACAACTTACAGTCTTGTTTGATGGCAATCCGCCGTTTTATTTGTCGCCGTGGTCCACCTACAGAATTCTTCTCGGACAACGGGACCAATCTACGAGGTGCAAGTAAAGAGATAGTTGATGCTGTTCGCTGTATTGGAATGGAATGCGCTGATGAGTTCACGTCAGCTAGAATGAAGTGGACCTTCAATCCCCCTGTCTCTCCCCATATGGGGGGAGTTTGGAAGAGACTTGTAAGGTCCGTGAAGGATGTTTTGACTGCGATTAACGACGGAAATCGTCTGACCGATGAAGTTCTTCTAACGTCGATCGCAGAAGCTGAAGACATCATAAATTCTCGGCCACTTGTGTATGTTAGCCAGGATACGGGCAAGGCGGAAGCGCTCAGCCCAAACCATTTTCTCCGTGGCAGTTCGCCGAACGAATCACTGGTTGCAGCAGTTCCAGTGCATCCAGCGGAAGTTATGAGGGACTCCTTCAAACGTTCGCAGAAGTTGGCCGAAGATATGTCGAACAGGTGGATCAAGGAATACGTTCCATCGTTGTGTCAACGAAAGAAGTGGTTCGGAGAAACCGATAATTTGAAGGCTGGGGATCTGGTGTATATCGTCGATGGAGATAAGCGGAAGTACTGGGTACGCGATATAGTAGAGGAACCAATCGTATCGAAAGATGGGAGAGTAAGGCAAGCGTTGGTTTGAACCAACAATGGAGTATTGAAGCGGGCTGTGGCGAAGCTCGCCCAGTTGGCGATCAGTGATGGTGACGCTGTTCCGGATGTGACCTCGGAACCAGGTTCACGGGCCGGGGTATGTTCCGACCAACACCACTGGGCTCAGCATGACATTCCTGCGGCAAAGTGAGGCGTTGGTTCGAAACGGTTATTACTCTGCGGTATGAATAGGATGGTACGTCAAAACAGAAAAAAAAAAATGATAGTCACTAGTAACGTGGAAGTAATGCTATAAATGCAGAGTTAAAATCAGAAGTATCGCTAAGTTTGATTGAATATTAAACAAAAATTTATTAAAAATTGTTCTGCTATTTACTGTACACGCAAGTTCAATTGAATTTGTTTAAGATTTGTACTTAAAACTAACGAAAACTTAAATAAATAGGTACGTTACGACATTCAGGTTAGACTGCATACGAAGTGAACAGATTTGTTGAAGTTACGGTGAATCAATAGTAAGTTCTCTACATGTTCCTATAAACTATCTGCAATTTGATAACTATTACAATTAAAATAACCTACTATGTACAATTTGATTGAAAATTACATAAAATAGATTCGTGCATTACCATCTATATACCTAGCGAGACCCGTTCGCAAGAGGATAACGGATCGGAAACTAAATTGTGAGTAGTAGAACCCTAATTGATAATTGAACATTTTATAATAAAAAAAAACTCATTTTAGCTTTGATCAGCTGTTAACGTAAAAGGACGTTGATTTCAAAGATTATTTTCTACAACAAATCCGAACAGTCATGATGGCAACCAACAAAATCCCTTTGTGCACCTGTGGTTCTCTGACTTAGACCGTAAATCGTCCATCCCATCTTAGAGCGTACAGCAATCGGTTCTCCAATTGTTCCAAGTCTGGATTCTAGAGGTGCAATCGCATGCACATTGTTAATTCCAATGAGAATTCCTGGACGCTTATTGTAGTAAAGTCAACTGGCAAATTCTGTAGAAATTTGTAGTTCTCCATCAGCGCAGGTGCGTTCAACGTTTGCTGTGGTAACATCAACTCTGGAACTGTTTGCACCGTTCACAGTAGAATCTTCCCCTCCATACCTCTTGTGGAAATCCATAAATTCATTTGCCGGGAATCCTTCTCAGTACGTTGAATGTCGGCCGTCCAAGTAATGGTCAACGGGTTTCTCGTCCCTTGAACGCCGAGTCTGTCAACCAGTGTTTTCTCGACGAGAGTGACAGAGGCTCCTTCGTCTAAAAACGCCAGGGTTTCCACAATGTGCTCCCTACAGTGTAAACTGACCGGGATCATTCGGAACAAAACTGCCTCACCATTTAACATGTGCGTGTTGATCGCTAACGGTCCCCCAATTGGATGTAGCAGTGTGTTGTGACGAGCAAGACATCCGTCTACTTTGCAACGAATCTGAAACTTGCATTGAGCTTTACCATGGTCGTTCAAACAAATTTTGCAAAGCTTCCACTGCTCGACCAACTTTATGCGTTCTGCTGCAGGCAAGCACTTGAAATCCTCGCAAAAACGAAGACGATGGTCTGTGCGATGGCAAACTTTGCAGGGCTTCAGCTTCGAAGGATCTTTAGACTTTGTGGACGTCTCGGCGGAGAAACAGTGGTTGAACACAGCACCCTTTTCACGTTTCACGCGATAGGGGGGTCCAGATGATGCCTGTGAGGTTTTGAAGTCCATGTTGACATTCGCCTCGCACGCCTCTGCTACTATTCTGGATACGAAGTCAGTGAATGTTCGCAAAGTCATTCGCTTTTTCTTCTGCTTGTAGCGGACCCAGTCCCGCTTGTCTTGCACTGGAAGTTTATCCACCAAATCCTGAATCAGAAGAGGATTGACCAGATGTTGCGTCAACTCAGCGGCTTCTAAATGGTCGCAAAGCTGTTCTATGGAATTACCGAATGGTATGTAGCTGGACAGTTTATCTGCTTTGGGACATACGAGCTTCCTGATCTTGTCGAGATGGTGATGAAGAAGTTGTTCAGGTCGCCCATATAGTTGACGAAGCTTGTTGATGACTCTGGGAACCGATTGTGGCAGTAGCAGCTGACTTCTGACACTTTCTAATGCTGGTCCTCTCAAGCATTCCTGTAGACGAACTAAGTTCTCTACATTGCTGAAACCACACGCTGTATTGGAAGCATTATAGCTCCCAATGAACAAGGGCCATTCCTCGGGTTTTCCCGTGAATACGGGTAGCTTCCTAGTGATTCCATTGCGTGCAGATAATTGTGCTTTCGGCCCCAGCCCGTGGGGAACTACCGCCGTCGCTGCCTTCTTTGCTTGACGATTTTTAAAGGCATATTTTCCTTTCCTATCTTCGGTATGTTCGTCATCCGTTTCCTCTTCCTCCTCATCCGGGTCTTCGTCCGACTCATCTGGGTAATCTTTAAAAAAAAAAAAGACACTACACCGTCTTCAGCCAGAGGCTGCACAGACTGAACAATACACTAACACGAGACAACGGACAACAACACATAACACCCAGTGGCCCAATGGAGAATTTTCCGTTTGACGAAAAGTTTTCCCCGACTGGAGCGGGAATCGAACCCGCACTCCGAGGCTTATGAAACGCTTAGACGACGACTGGCGCCGCTAACCGCACGGCCACGAAGCCCACCACCTTCGTCGCTTTCACTGCTTTGGGCTTCTTCTTCTTCCAAATCGTCAAGATCGTTCGTATCATTTCCGTAGACTGGTTTGCCGTTGGAGCCGGTTGCGACAGCTACTGCCGCTTTGTTGAGTTTGCCTTTTATGCCAGAGCTGCGGACTGTCGATTCGGATTGCGAAATTTCGGGTTTCGTGGAGCCGGAAGCCTTTTGCTCCTGCACAGATTCGGTGGCACGTTCGGTGGACTGGATGCGCTTCGGACATAACTCGCTCGGTTTGTTGAGATGATTTCTTCCTTCGGCAAGCTCCTGCTGGATATTCTCCATTTGAACTTGATAGGACTCTCGCATAGCCTTCACCCTTGCTGCATTTCCTTTTCCCGTAGCTCATCTTGAATCGCTAATTTCTTTTCCCTATGGAAACGATCCATTTCCATCCTCTTTTCCTTCAGGACTCGTTCTTCTTCCATTTCTCTTTCCTTCGCTCTTCGTTCCTTCTCTAGAGCTTTCAACTTTTGATCCATCGTTTGTACTACGCTTTAAGAAGTCACACTGGATTTATCGGATTCATTTCCCGACGTAGCCTTCTTCCAGTTCTTCGCAGGTTTTCCTTCTTGCTTTCTGGCCAACTTCTGGCAGCTGATGTCCGGACAGAACCAGTTTTTTGCATCTTTAACTCCTTCTGTTACTCCTACGTACCGATAATGGAACCATCGATTACAAGAACCACATGCCACCATTCTTTCGTCTACTTCTGAAACCGTTTCGCATACTCCACAGGCAGTCATGGTGAAATCACAGAGAAACAGACGTCACCCTCTCATTGCTTCGCATCGATTACCTTTTTAACGGTTGATTCATATATTCAGTAGTAAGTCGATCGACCACTCGCAGCGCTGGCATCGTTTTTGCTCCTGTTTGACGTTTGCTAACTACCGCCATCTAAAGGCGGCCCGGCTAAACACAGTACATTTAGCATTGGGCGATCACGTTTTCGAGACGATGTTTTTTAATGAAATTTGTTCTAAGTGTTACGTCTGTTTCTCTGTGGTGAAATCTTAGCCTGCCGGCATCGTTTTGAGGTTATCCGAATAATTTTTTTGAGTTTGTTCGTATTTTTTGCAGAATCAGCACTTATTTTTTGTAGCAGTCTATAAAGCGCGGCTCAAACTGAAATTTTAATTGTCCCATTAGATGTTTAGTAACTATGTGATTTCAGAATTATTTGTGCAAACTTACAAATTAAGTTTCGCTGCTAGCCTCGTGAAACAATTTTGCTAGACGTATTCGATTCAGTGCCCAAAACGGTTTAGCACTATCCTGTAGTTTTAAATAGCATCTTTAACAAATTCATTTAGCTTTTAACGTTAAGAATACTTACTAAGTTAACGTTTAAACTAGTTTACACACGCTTTTGGAGTACCCGAAACTACAGATGATCGCGTGTAGTTCACCTAAACTAAAATCACAGACAAACAGACGTATCACTTGGAACAAATTGCGAAAAAAAATTATCGTCACAAAAACATAATCGCTCAATGCTAACCAAGCTGTGTTACGCAAACCACTCAGTAGGTGGCGGTAGTGAGCAAACGTCAAACAGGAGCAAAAACGAAGCGAGCGCCATGATTGAGAAATTTTCAAACTACAAAATATTTGAACTCACCGTTAAATATGGTAACGATGAGAAGTAAGTAGAGTGAGACGTCTGTTTGTCTGTGCTAAAATATTCATTTTTAGGGGTTTATTTGAACATTTTACCTCTAAATTAAAGAGCAATAGCTTACTATATTACTGCATGTAAATGACCACTATATTTTTCCATATTTTATTAGTTTAAACAATAGAAATTCAATGATTTTAATAACTTTTAATAGCAACTTCATCCATTCTCAATTTAGGTTTTGTTTTTGTTCCTCATCCGTTTTGTTCAATTTGTTCTCTAGGTCGATGTATAGACTGGCGCACTCTAGTCAGCCCAGTGGTGATAACATAGGGGGGAAGGGGGGGTTGGATGATAATCTGAAATTCGGAAGCCACGTAGAATATGCCTGCAAAAAGGCAAGCATGGCGATAGGGTAATTGATCCGATCATGGAGGAGTTAAGCGCTGGGTTCATGTCTAAACCACAATTGTATCGCCCCAAGCAAACTTTTTACATGGATTGAATTGAAAATAATAAAATCCATCCCTAATCTACGAGAAAATAACAAAATATTGCCACTTTGATGTTGTTATGAGCATTTTATTCGTTTTTATCTGAAAGAACATTGTGTTCCTAATGTTGCGGTATGTGTTCCTAATGTTGCGGTATTTTGTTCCTATTGTTGCGGTATCCCATTAAAATCATATGGGATACCGCAACATTAGGAACACTACCGCAACAATAGGAACACAGCAGCAAACACATTTAGGAAAATATTTTTTTAATAGATTTTTGGGCAAATCTAAAGCAAACAAATGGTGCAATCTCATAATTTAGGCACCATACATCTATTAAAAATACCTTTTGGTAACATTTCAGTCGAAAAAGTGCTCAATTGCCATTACCGCAACAATAGGTACTACCACAACGATGGGAACCATTACCCTAATGGTATTGAAAAATATAATGTCAAATAGCTCGGCAATAGTCTCGAGTATGCGTAAGGGGCCGTTCATAAACCACGTAGACTTTTTGGGGGAAGGGGGGGGTCTGGCCAAAGTCTACGATCCATACAAATTTTCAAATTTTTGTATGGACAAAAGTCCAGAGGGAGGAGGGGAGGGGGGTATGAGATTGCCAAATTATGGTCTACACGGAAAAAAATCCATTCCCAAGACCATGAATATGACTCATAGTTTCCCGATATTTTTATGATTTTATGTTATAAATATACACCATGATTAAATTTTATGATCTTATGATTGATTTCACCATAACGCTATGCACCCGTTATTGTTTTGGCTTTCGACGGCCAAAAATGGAAAATATAATCATGAAGCTATGATTAAATAAGCTGGGATCATGAGTAGCATTCATGAAGCCAAGAATAATTTTCATAAACCTGGATGCAGATCCTGATGCTTTACCACCAGATTCATAAAATTATGGATTGGTGAGGTAGAACCATGCATAGAATTCATGGAATCAAAAAATACTTTTATGAATCCGTCGTCGTCGGACCTATATGCTTCTCAGTCAAATTCATAAAATCATGGTTGATGGAAATGGAACCATGCATAGAATTCATGGAATTAAGAATTACTTTTATGATTCCGTCGTCGTCGGTCCCAAATGCTTTTAATTAGATTAATAAAACGATGCAAGCTAAAATCATAAGAAAATAACATACGTGATATCAGAGCCCATTTCTATGATTTTGGGACCTATCCATCATCCTTTTTTCTATGAGCAAGCAGCACTTTTTAGTTGGCCTCTTGTTAGTGAAGATATGTAATGTTCAAATATAAAAGAGAACAACAATGATCGAACTCACCGGATAATCATATTTAGCTGGTTTATTATTTTTGTCTTTGGCACCTACATCCAACAGGCTAAGGATGCCCTCCAAACCACATCAATTGTTCACTAGTTCACATCACTTGCTGAGTCTCCGAACTCGTCGAACGATGGATAAACCGGAAAAATAGAGAGAATTACCAAAAATTAACGCGCGATTCTCACTTTGCTTCACCCTCCGTACATAAACTCGGAACTACGACGGATGGCACAACGAAAACGCGAACTGGGCACTGTTTACTTTTTGCTCGTTTACTTTTTAGCCAATCAACTCCCAACAACCTGCCGAATCTTATGGGCACACTGTTTTGATGTTCCATTTCCTCATATATGCACATTTATTACTCTAACCAAATAAAAACTTTGCAAAAATAGCAGGTTCAACTTTTTCCACATGTCTGTGCTGGACGACCGCGCGATTTATATAATTGCATATGGCAGATAAGTGTAACGCTAGGAAGCGACCATGAATATAATTTATGAAAATGCTTGTTTCTATTCATATTTCTGGTCAACTCATTCATGATATTATGAATTTTAATTATGATATTATGAGTTGGCAGACATCATAAGAACATGATTTTTTATTCATGATTCCGCTTCTCGAAGTCATCCCTAAAGGGCATACCGCGAAGGTAAGGAAAAGAAAGAATGAGGTTTTAGTGGTTCGATCCCCACATCATCCGGGGACCCACCTCTTTAGTATCTTATCATCAGATTTGCTCATTCTATATAAAAAAGATCATCCAAATTATCCTACAGTATTTTTTTTTTCAGTCGAACCCGGTCTTGAACCCAACTGCCTCTAGCATGTCTACGCACATTATGTAGTATAATCCTACATATATGCAATTCACTACGTTCGTAGACAATTTATGTTTCAGTTCTGAATATCAAATGTTGAAACATAAATTTCATCAATTGAAAATCCATTCAACACCTCTAAATCACTGTGCACGGCTACTGTTAGAATGAATATATTTCCTTCCCATATAGTGCCAGAACGTAGAAGCCTTCACACACTCGAGAGATGGGTTTTGCCTTCCATTCATCCAGTATCGAGTGGCACAACCCGGAACAGGTGAAAATATGGAAATGATTCCACTCGCTGCTAGCTGTGCGGTTAAAGGGATTTTTGCAACTACGCCATGCAAGTGCGGCCTTATCGAGAAAGGGATTTTCAAATTTGAATTTAAATTTGGTACTTTTTGATACCAGCACCAGAAATGTGCCTTTTTATGCTCACGGGGTTAAGCTTGGAGAATAAACTGTCGATTGCATTCGATTCATGGCTGTTCCGCTCGGAAGTCACCTACAGCTTCAGTCATCACTTGAATTACCACATTAGGTATAAGGGAAAAAATCGATCCTAGCATTAAGTCTAAACAGGGATTTCCAGCACTTTCCAGGGGATGGTATCCTGAAGAACTCTCAAAAAGCGCACGGTCATAAAAATGGTTACGAAAATTCCTGAAGCACCAACCTAGTGACCTTCCGGAAGCATAATGCTGAGCCAGCACATTTTGCCGTTGGATGAAAATATTACTCGCATTCTTCTTGATGATTACCCACTTTCGTATGCACTATCACCGTCGTCGTCGTCCTCGTGGGAAGTAGTGCAATAGCATCAACGAGTTCTCGCCTTTTTTCGCCACTAATAGCGCTTCCGGCTGGTGCTAGATGTTACCCTTACTACGCTTTACTACTGAACTGAAAGAACGATGGAAATAGATGACGACGACGAAGCTTCTGGTATGTTAGCGAGGTGGTGAGAAAAACAGCAGTTTTGATTTATGGAAATCGAATGACACTAGCGATTCGGGCGGTGGAGCGCGCTTCAACACCAGAACCGCCATCTATACGGGGCCCATATACATCTAATATAAAGATAAATTGCGTATATTATACACGATGCACAAATATGTTGCTAGCAATCCATTAACGCAGCGAATGGCGCATAATTTATCTTGCAAAATAAACACATATTGAGGACACGCTATAGCCATAGCATTACAAATATGAGTGATCATCTATCGATACGCTACGTTACTTCCATTTAAGAAAACAACTTTCGAGTTCAAGGAGTGCACTTAAGATGCACCTTAAGGTGGAATAAGATGCCATTTTCTGAAACGTTCATCCTTTTCAAGGATAAAAAGGCTCATTTGTTAGTCATTCACAGTGGTAACAGCAACTACACAATATCAAACAATAACAAACAGTTGTTATTTCAGCAGAAATTTTCACGAAACTAAACGATTTTTAGCGATTTTAAACATTGGTCCGTGAAACGAAAGTGGTGCAAAAAGGTCATCTGTCATGGGGTAAGATGCCAATCAACCCGCAAACACCCGGGACGACCTACTTTTGGCAGAAATGCAATATCTTCCTTATTTTAAAACATTTTACCCCGGATTTTTTTTTATAGTCAAGGGGAATAGTTGTGCTAAGAAATGCATGGTACCTCCCCCCTTTGCACCCTCCCCCCTTTTGCGGGGAGGCGAAAATACGTGGCTTTTTTTGTATTTTTCATAAATTCTACATGTTTTTGCTGAAATTTCATCGTTTAGCTAATCATCAATAGTTTTCACTGATCCTAGATATGCAATGTATTACTACCCATCATAGTCTGTTGAAGTTTTGATCCCAGAGCTATTCTAAGGCCTCCAAAGTACTCCGAAGTTTCTGACACAAATCTAACATTCTCAACCAAATTTTATACACGATGAATGATTACAGAACATTGTCTACGGTACTCAAAAAGCCTCAATGCACCCCTAGAAAATTCATGGTACATGAATTGGGTGATCTAGGTCATCCAAACTACTCTGGAATTAATTTTCTTAAGATCTAAAACATCTACCATCGTTTGTGTTCATTCTGTCTAAGAAATTTAGTCACGTTGATTTCCATTACACCTCACAATGCTATGAGCAACTTGATGTTGTGGTAGTTGGACATTCCGTGAAATACAAATGGCCTCCAATTCACTTTGAAGTTTGGCTTACGATATCTACATACTGTCTCATGCTTTAGTTGTGAAAAATTTTCGTGGAATCTAGTCTATAGTGCTGATGGAACCTCAGTGCACATCTATAATGCTTTTGGTACATTCATGGGATATTCCAGGCTTTCCAAACTATTCTGGAATTAGGAACTTCAAGGTCTACAGGCTCTACTCTTGTTTTTCTTCACTCTATCGGCATAATCCTTTCACGATTGTGTCTGTTGCACCTCAATATATTACGAGTATTTGTATTTGTTGCTATTTGGGTGTCCACTGGCATACAAATGGACCCAATGTATTTTGAAGTATGGGTCGCAATATCTGTAAATCTTAGGATATTTTTATTGTAGTGAATGCTTGTGGAATATAATCTACGCTACTCTTAGAACCTCGGAGTGCAATTCTGATAACTTAGGAACATTCACTTGGTGACCTAGGTCATCCAAACTATTCTGAAATTAAGACTTTCAAGCTCTACAAGCTCTACTCTAGTAAATCTTTATGTTATCGATGTACTTCTTCCACGATTACCTCTGTTGTATCTCATAATTTGTTGAGTATTTGTGTTACTTGTTCATCCACTGACATACAAATGTTCTTTATGGTATTTGGAAGTGTCTTAAATTACCCAAGAATTCCTCTAGGCGTTCCTTGGAAATTCCTCCAGGAATCCCTTAGAAATTCATCGTGATATTCTCCGAGAATATCTCTACGAGTTCCTAGGGAATGTCTGAAGACTTCCCGTGAATGTTTTCAGGAGTTTCCCAGCAGTTTCTCGAAAATTTATTCAGGAGCTATGCTGGAATTCCTTCAGGAGTTTCTTAGGAATTACTTCAAACACTTTTTGAAAAATCCTGTAGGAGTTCCTCGGGAATTCCTTCAGAAATTCCCCGAGGATTCCACGGGATTTCTTCATGCATTCCCCAAAACTCATCAAGGAAGTTTTCCTAAGAGTTCATCCAGAAATTTCTCCTGGAATTCCTCTAGGAAATTTTCCAGGGATTCCTCCAAGAATTTTCCTAAGAATTTCTCCAGAGATTCTTCCAGCGGTTTCTCTAGAAGTTCTTCCAGGGATTCCTTCAGATATTCCTCCAGGAATTCCTCCAGAGCTCTCTCAGAGGTTCTTCCAAGCTTTCCTCCAGCAGCTAACCCAGGGATTTCTTCAGGATTCAAGCGATTCTTCCAGAAATTTCTCCACTGGTTCCTCCATAGTTTCCTCCAACAATTCTCCCAGAAATTACTCCGGAAATTTCTTCAGAATTCATCCAGAAATTCCTCCAAGACATCTGTTTAGAATTCTTCCAAGAATCCCTCCAGGAATTCCACAAAATTCCTACTGTACCTTCCCCAAGAATTTTACCAGAGAACCCTGTAAGATATCTGCCAATAATCCCTTCAGGAATTTCGCTAGAAATTTCTCCAGGGATTTGTCAAGAAATTCCTTTAAAAATTCATTCAAAAAATCCTCCAGAAATTCCTTTATGAATACCTCCTAGATTCTTCAGTCCAACATGAACTCTAATGAGAATTTCTCCAAGACCTGCTCCAATATTTATGTCAAAATTCCTCCAAGAATCCTTCCTGGAATTTGGCCAGGAGTTCCTTTATAAATTTCTCTAGGAAAACCTCCAGGGTTTTTCAATAAATACTTTCAGAAACTCCTGCAGAAATGCATACTGGAATATCCCCGGGAATTCCTCCAAGAATTCCTTCAGGTAATCCTCCAAGAATCTCTCTAGGAATTAATCCAAGAATTCTTACAAGAATACTTCCAGGAATTTCTTCAAGAATTTCTTGAAGAAATTTCTGGAGAATACCCTGGAGGATTTCCTGGAGTACTTTCTCCAATTCATGTAGTAATTTGTGAAGGATTTTTTAAAGAATTTCCCAGGGAAATTTTAAGAGGAATTCCTTGAGAATTTCCTTGAACTGCGATGAAATTTAGAATTTTTTTTCAATTTTAATTTTCTGGAGGAATTTCTGGAGGATTTCATGAATTATTTCCTGTAAGAATTCATGGAGTAATTCATACGAGCGATTCCGAATTCACTTGAGGTATTTCCTGTAAGAACTGAAATTGAAGGAATTTCTGGAGAAATTCCTCTAGTAATTCCTACAGCAATTCCTGTTGAAATTCATGTAGTTATTCCTGGAGGAATTTCTAGAGTATTTCTTGAAGGAATTCCTAGGGTGTTTCCCGGAACAATTGCTAGACGATTTCCTGTAGTAATTCCAGAAGGAATTCGTAGTCATTCCTGGAGCAATTCTTGGAAGAACTCCTGGAATATTTGCTGAAGAAATTTCTGGAATATATCCAGAAAGAATTCCTGGAGGAATCCCTGGAGGAATGACTGATGGAATCCCTGAAATAATTTAAGGATGAATCACGGTGAGGAATTCCGGGAAGAACCCCTGTTGGAATTGCTGGCGGAATTCCTGGAGGTATTCCTGGAGGAACTCTTGGAAGAATTTCTGGAGGACACCGTGGAGGAATTTCTGAAGGATTTCCTTGATGAATACATACATAAATTAGCAGTTTTTCATGAAAAAATTCCTGGAGGAATTTCTGGAGAAATTACCCGGGAAGATTACCTGGAGAAATTCTCTAGAGAAATTTCTGGAGCTTTACCTGGAAGAATTCCTGGAGGAAACTCTGGAGGAATCCCTGGAAGAACTTCTGGAAGAATCCCGTGAATCCTGAAGAAATCCCTGGATTAGTTGTTGGAGGAGATCTTTGATGAATTCCTGAAGGAGCTCTGGAGAAATTCCTGGAGGAATACCTGACTGAATTCCTTGATGAGTCCATGGAGGAATTCGCGAAGGAATCCCTGGGAGTATTCCTGAAAGAAAACCCTGAAGGAATCCCTGGAAGAATTTCTAGAGAAATCGCTCAAGGAATCCCAGGAGAAATTTCTGGATGAACTCTTGAGAAAATTTCCTGGAGGAGTTTTAAGGGAATGCCTGGAGAATTCTTTGGAGGACTCCCGTGGAATCCTCGGGGAATTTCTGGAGGGATTCCCAAGGAACTCATGCAGGATTTTCCGAAAAGTTCTTAAAGTAATTCCTGAGGAACTCCTGAAGGAATTCCAGCATAGCTCCTGAATAAACTTTAGAGAAACTGCTGGGAAACTCCTAAAAAATTTAATGGGAAGTCCTGAGGTATTCCCTAGGAACTCGTAGATGTTCTCGGAGAACATCACGATGAATTTCTGAGGGACTCCTGGAGGAATTTCCGAGGAACGCCTAGAGGAATACTTAGGTAATTTCCGACACTTCCAAATACCATAAAGATCATTTGTATGTCAGTGGATGCACAAGCAATACAAAGAAATACTCAAAACATTACGAGATACATTAAAAGTAATCGTGGAAGAATTAAGTAAAGAGATACAAGAGTGTAAAGCTTGAAGGTCTGAATTCCAGAATAGTTTGGATGACCTTGATCACCTAGTGAATGTTCCTAAGTTATCAGAATTGCACCCTGAGGTTCTAAGAGTAGCGTAGATTATATTCCGCGAGCATTCATTACAATAAAAATATCCTAAGATTTACAGATATTGCGACCCATACTTCAAAATACATTGGGTCCATTTGTATGCCAGTGGACACCCAAATAGCAACAAATACAAATACCGATTATGCCGATAGAGTGAAGAAAAACAAGAGTAGAGCCTGTAGACCTTGAAGTTCCTAATTCCAGAATAGTTTGGAAAGCCTGGAATATCCCATGAATGTACCAAAAGCATTATAGATGTGCACTGAGGTTCCATCAGCACTATAGACTAGATTCCACGAAAATTTTTCACAACTAAAGCATGAGACAGTATGTAGATATCGTAAGCCAAACTTCAAAGTGAATTGGAGGCCATTTGTATTTCACGGAATGTCCAACTACCACAACATCAAGTTGCTCATAGCATTGTGAGGTGTAATGGACATCAACGTGACTAAATTTCTTAGACAGAATGAACACAAACGATGGTAGATGTTTTAGATCTTAAGAAAATTAATTCCAGAGTAGTTTGGATGACCTAGATCACCCAATTCATGTACCATGAATTTTCTAGGGGTGCATTGAGGCTTTTTGAGTACCGTAGACAATGTTCTGTAATCATTCATCGTGTATAAAATTTGGTTGAGAATGTTAGATTTGTGTCACAAACTTCGGAGTACTTTGGAGGCCTTAGAATAGCTCTGGGATCAAAACTTCAACAGACTATGATGGGTAGTAATACATTGCATATCTAGGATCAGTGAAAACTATTGATGATTAGCAAAACGATGAAATTTCAGCAAAAACATGTAGAATTTATGAAAAATACAAAAAAAAGCCACGTATTTTCGCCTCCCCGCAAAAGGGGGGAGGGTGCAAAGGGGGGAGGTACCATGCATTTCTTAGCACAACTATTCCTCTTGACTATAAAAAAAATCCGGGGTAAAATGTTTTAAAATAAGGAAGATATTGCATTTCTGCCAAAAGTAGATCGTCCCGGGTGTTTGCGGGTTAATGACGACACTCACATATGCCATCTGTTATTTTTCGAGCATTACAGATCGTCTTTCTCCCCTTTGTCTCGTTTTTTTTTTTCATAAATTCAATACAAGAGTTGTGACAAGACTCCGAATACTCAAGAGCTTGTCCTCTAAGTCAAGACCTATTGTGCTAGTTGGAAGCCTCAAAGGAAAGCAGGTTTAACGGATTTCCCGTGACAAAACCGTGCGTGGCTGGCTTAATCTAGCCAATATGAAAACTCCAAGATGCTCAAAATAATAATCAGCAAAAGGTAGTGCTTAAAAACTCAAACTAAATGTTTCATTCTTACTTATGTCTATTGTACCTGACTCCTAGAGATTACATACAATAATCCTGCATATGGGTGGGGGCCCCTTTCTGCTCCGGAAGCTGCATTTCTCCAATCGCCGCCTCGACAACTCCGCACGCCAAGAGAGATGTCGCACCTGCTTCACCAAGATGCACCGGCTACGTCGCTTGTCACGTGATGCACCGTCGGATACACCGCAATTGCAGTTTGTTGCTTCGCGTTTTGTCATGCGCTGCGGTATGTCGCACGACGTAGTGCTGACGAGCTGCACCGATGTTGCGGCAATTGCAGGTATCACTCTCCTGAACGATGTTGCACTACTTAATGCCACTTCTTGTCGCAGCCTCGTACCTCCCTTTCTCTCGGCGATACCTGCAACCGACCAGCGTGTGTTGCCGATGTCGATGATGCGACGACCTTGACCGTGAAATCCTAGTCACGCAAACTTTGGGCTGCAAACAAAAGGCCCTCTAATGAGGATACTGCATATTAGCCAGGATTGGATCAGTGTCATGCTTAAAGGTGTGATTTTACCTGTTGCAGAAGGCCTTTTCTCGTACTTGAGCGTTGTCGCTTTTCAGTGAGATGGTTCGAACCGTGCCGGCCAGTGCTGAAAACGAATCAATAGGTATGCATGATCAATCCAGGGTTCCTGATTTCCACATTTCATCTTCCTCCACATTCGAAGACAGTCAGCAGCGAACGGTTGTCGCTTTAGTTTGTGTGTATGCTTGTCAGCGACGACAGCAAACTCCGGCGAACGGTGCGACGTCACACTTGCAAATTACTCATTCGTCCACATTCGCATCGCAAGCGATCGAGTGGTGATGCGATTCGTGAGTGATACGATTGATATTGTGCATACGAATTTTTGATGTTTTCGAATTATTTTCTTTGCTAATCTGGCATTTCCACAACAATACACTAAAAATGTATGCATTACATGCAGAAGTTCTCTTCTAGATATGATAATAGCCGCTTCGATCGCTCACCAGCATTCGTCACAATTCGCCATTCATTCATTCGCTTGCGATCCAAACTGCGAAGAACGGCTACGAATATTCATGTCAAGCAGCCGGCGCATCGCTTCCCACTGGTGATGGGGTTGCGTGTTTGATCACGACGATCCGTTTGCTGCATCTTTCTCAATTCGCTACAGCAAAGAGGAGTGAATATGAATGGAGTGAGGCGAATATACCGATCCTTGGATCAACCAGAATGGCAAACGGGATCAAGTACTGTAATCCGGGGTCAAATTGATCACTTTAAAACAACTTTTGCGGATAACATCCGTTTCCAATTCAAATATTGCCAATTTCTGTAAAACCGGTACCCTGTGGATCTCCATGGAACCATGTGACGGAATTTCGTTCAACAAATTTAAACTTTAAGTTAAATAACTCCAAATATCAAAAAATTGGAAATGCCACTTTGGGGCGAAATTGATCAGTAGGGTGGGGCGGGGCAAGATGGGTCGCGGGGCAAGATGGGTCAGTGCCATTTTCGAGCGCATTACTTATGTTTTGATCATGTTGATAATTTTGTTAGGTGACCAGCATGAATCTACATAAGTTAAGGGTATTTATTGAAAAAATATTCACTCCCAGTGGACATAAAAAATAAAATGTTTTTTGTCCATTTTTCTTATGCGATACATTCCATATAATCTCCATATAAACAACCACGGGGCAAGATGGGTCACCTTCAATTTTGAGCGTATTTTTGGAGCATTTAAAAGTGGTTTATTTTTTATTACAAGACTATGTCATAACTCACTTCAACCAAGTGGAATGAGCGCCAAAAATTATAACATAAATTAATGTTCTGATGTTTCGTTACGACTGTAGGTATTACAACCGGCAGAGGGGGTATTTTCGGTCTTGGCAGTCTTTTAACGGCAGCAAAAACGGCTATTGCATTGTAACCCGACGGTTTCGGTTATGTATTTAACCTTTCTCAAGGATTCTAAAAAGATATTTTTAAACAGTTTTCGTTCGTTTTACAAATTTTGCTTATCGGTTTAGGGCCCTATCTCTCTACACTTACATATGCTCGTTTTCTTGTTGGATTTAGAATTTGGCTGTTCTGTGTACGGAGTCATGGAATGATGGTGTCCGCTATGTCTATTGATGATCAAAGTCATGTTATATTTTAATGTTTCAAAATTGTTTGCTAAAACTTTACTTACTGCGTTTGTACCGATTGGTTTGAACCTCACTGTCCACTTTCAGTGGAGCTTTTTTGTCGGATTCGCAGCTTTTCAAAAAAGGACGCCTACGAGTTTCTCGATATTTTTATCGCCTACGCTTTGGTCGCTATTTGCTTCGACCGGACTCATGAGACAAACTGATGTGTGTTTGATTGTGTGAGAGTGTGTAAAGTGAGGAAGATTTAGCAAGGTGTGTCTGTTTGTGTGTTGGTTCTATTTCCATTCTCTTCATCATCATCTTCTGGTTTGTTTACCTTCCCTATTTCGTGAAGAATCCCTGCATAGATAGCATGAAGACCTTCTGTGTCGGTTCGTTTGTTGACTGCGTGTACATTGTTTTTGCCCAGTCTATAGTCTTCACTCGTTTTAGGTCGAACCGATGATTCTCTGCGATGCTGTGATACATTAGCGCTGTGCGTTCCCCGAGGTTGGTGATTTCGTGACTTCTAGATTGAGTTTAAATACGGGCGAAAGTAACATGAGCGAGTTCTCTTCATTGACTCTCTCTTCTTCAAATTAAAGTGACAAGGTGCAAGTATGGTTTCACTTTTTGGTCATAAATCGCTAGGTTGCGATGAAATCTAGCGTCTAAGTGTAAAAAAAATCGATTAAATTTGCATTTTGTCACTTTAATTTACAGAAGAGAGAGTCAATGAAGAGAACTCGCTCATGTTACTTTCGCCCTTATTTAAACTCAATCTAGTCTAGTTGCTGTGTGGTCCTGTTCCAGTAGTCGATCTAACGTGTTGTAATGCGTCTTGTGTCCGCTCATCCTCGGTCGCAGTCGGTTTGTTGTGATTCCTATATACGATGCCTCGCAGTTCGAGCATGGTATATGGTAGACAACATTGGACTGGTTTTCTGGTGGTACAGGATCTTTTACCTTGGAGAACATGTTGTTTACCTTCCGTACGTTGTACTTGGCGAGTCGCACGTTTGTGTACTCCCGCCTGATGATCCTGTCGATCATGTTCGATAGGTGAGATATGTTAGCAATGGAAAGGTAGGTATGTTCCAGGTTTTGTGCGCTGTGTTGGACGGAACGATCCGTGTTTCGTTCATTCATTCTGTTTATGATCCTACCCCTCAGTGGCTTGGGGTATCCATTCATCTTTAGTTGATCGTCAATGATTTTCCTTGTGGACTGCTCGTCGAGATCGGTGGACAATCGATTCACTCGGCGGGCGAAGTTTAGAGCTACATTTAGTTTCTGGCCAAGGGGATGGAACCATAGACTAATTTCAAGACCTCGATGTACCAAAGAAAACCATTAAATTTTCGGTGTCTAGCCCGGCACCCAATAAATATTCATTACCGTGTATTTTTTTTCCGTGTAAATTGCCTTCTGTGTAAATTATTTTTAGCGTGTTACACCGATCTGACAGCTCTGACAGCAAGGCACTAAACATAAATTACGTAAAATGGGTACCGAGGATTGTGCACAATCTGCGAACTTGACTGCGGAAAAAATCGCGACCATGACGCCGCTGATGGAACGATTGATATTGCAGAAAACGTCCACTGGCGATGGGCTTTTGGTACCAGGACGTTGTTACCTTCTGATCGCTGTGGCGTGTTAAAAGCATGTCAAGATACGGCAATTTGTTGTCCACTTCCAATTCATAAGTGAATTGAATGTGGATGTCATAGCTGTTGAAAGTATCTATTACATGTTTTAGCTGACTAAGTGGGATGGCGGTAATTAGGTCATCAACGAATTTGCGGATGAATGGCAATGGTATTTGCAACATTCGGACAACCGTATCTAACAATGTATCCATTACCCAGTCTGCAATGTATGGGGACAGCGGGTTGCCCATAGCCGTCCCAAACACTTGTTCGTAGTGTTGTCCATCAAACCTGAAATAGCTGGAATCTATGCAAAATTCCACTATTTCTAAGAACAGATCCAAACGGATGTTCGTGTTCGGTTTGATTTCATCCCATTTGGTTATTATGCTGCCCATCACGAGTGATTTGGGGATCGATGTGAACAACGCCTTCATGTCTAGCGATATTAGTACATGCTCATCAGGTAGGGTGACGTTGTTAATGAATTCACAGAACTCGAACGAATCCCTAATATTGTACTTGCTTACCAGCGATCGTTGGAAGATTTTGCCGACGAATTTGGATAAACTATACGAAGGTGCTGTCATGTTCGGTACTACCGGGCGAAGTGGTAAACCTGGTTTGTGGGCCTTCGGTTGTCCGTAGATCCTTGGGCAGACAGAGTAGTGCTTGATGAACTGCCTGGTGGTTCTTTTGTCGATGAGATCCAGGTTTTGGAATCGTTTGACGATGGAATTGTTCTGCCTCTCGAATCTCTATGTGGGATCTGCGGTGATAGGGTTGTACGTGTTTCGGTCTTCAAGGAGTTCGAGCATCTTTGTTCGATACTCGCTGGCTTCCATCAGTACCGTCTTGTTACCTTTGTCCGATTTCAGAACGAGGATGTTCGGGTTTTCCTTCAGAAACCTTCGTGTGGTTTCTTCAGCTTTGTTGCAGAATTTCGCAATCGGTTCGAACTGGTTATTTCTATTACGCATACGATGGATGTAATTCGTTATCACGTTGGCAACCGCGCATCTGGTTTGATCCTGGGTGACGGTGTTTTGATTTGTTTTGATGACCTGTTCCACATCCGCCATCAGATGGTAGAACAGGACTTGTTCCAAATCGGTCATCGGCAAGGCAAACTTCGGTCCGAGGCTCAGGAGGATCTCAGTTTCCGGCGGAATTGTCGTTTGGGTTCCGTTGTGAATGGCCTTTGGGTTTCCGCTCATTGTCCTCGGCGTCCTCGGCGTGACGGAAGGTAGGGGTAATCTTCCCCATTCACAAGAAAGGCGACCATTTGGAATGTGAGAACTCCAGGGTGATCACTATTTTGAATGCAGCCTACAAAGTGCTATCCCTGATCATCTTCCGTCGTCTGTCACCTAAAACGAATGAGTTCGTGGGAAGTTATTAAGCCGGCTTCATCGACGGCCGGTCGACAACGGACCAGATCTTTACCGTAATCCTCCAGAAATGCCGTGAATACCAGGTCCCAACGCATCACGAGGAACGATTTTCACAAAATCCGGTCAATTTGTGTGCTTTGCGGACGACATGGACATTATTGCCAGAACATTTGGAACGGTGGCAGAGCTGTACACCCGCCTGAAACGCGAAGCAGCAATGGTCGGACTGGTGGTGAATGCCTCAAAAACAAAGTACATGCTGGTAGGCGGAACCGAACACGACCAGACCCGTCTGTGTAGTAATGCTACGATAAACGGGGATACTTTCGAGATGGTGGAGGAATTCGTCTACCTCGGATCCTTACTAACGGCTGACAACAACGTGAGCCGTGAAATTCGGAGGCCCATCAAAAGCGGAAGTCGGGCCTACTTTGGGATCCAGAAGAAACTGCGGTCGAAAAAGATTCACCCACGCACCAAATGCACCATGTACAAAACGCTAATAGGACTGCAAGCACTCGGAGTTTTCGAGCGACGCGCGTTAAGGACGATCTTCGGCGGTGTGCAGGAGAACGGTGTGTGGCGGAGAAGGATGAACCACGAGCTCACTGCACTTTACGGCGAACCCAGCATCCAGAAGGTGGCCAAAGCCGGAAGGATACGGTGGGCAGGGCATGTTGCAAGAATGCCGGACAACAATCCTGCAAAGCTGGTGTTTGCAACTGATCCAGTTGGCACAAGAAGGCGTGGAGCGCAGAGAGCACGATGGGCGGACCAAATGGAGTGTGACCTGGCGAGCATTGGACGCGACCGAGGATGGAGAGCGGCAGCCCCAAACCGAGTATTGCGGCGTACTATTGTTGATTATGTCTTGTCTTAATGATGTTGTACAAATAAACGTATGTATGTCAAGGGGTTGGTCATTCAGCACACTTCATTTGTGCCGTGATTTTTGAGCGTGTGCCAATATGTGCCTAAACTGTGCCGGTTGTTTTTCAGTGTGTGCCGAAGTGTGCCGAACGTGCCGGAGGTGTGCCGAATGTGCCCAGTGGAATATTTTCTTAGAATGTTTTTGCGCTAATTATAATCCTGTCTATTTTTGGCGAATGTTATTGGTCTAGTCGGTGTTTACCGACAAAATTCCACCCAGAACACTTGTCTAGAATCTTTATGAAGGGATTTTTTGCAATCGTAAGTATAATGACAGTTTGATTCCATACCGCAAAGTTGGATTTCTATGTTGTGCCCATGTGTGCCGGATTGTGCCGGCATGTGTGCCGAGATGTGCCGGCATGTGTGCCGGGCACAATGTGCCGAGTGACCAACCCCTTGATGTATGTTCACAAAAAAAAATGTCGACGATGCTTCGTACTTGAGTTATGATTTTTCAAAGTAGGTGGTGTCTGTGGAAAATGTTGTTTTCCACTGCATTTTTCCGGAAAATCAGGCGACCCGGATTTTTTTCAATTTAGTTTTTGTTCATATATAGGCTAAAATCCGACGGTTCGGAAATGTCTTTAAAAAAAGACTAAACGATGTCACAAATTCCACAATGTTCGAACGCGGACGGTACGATATCGGACATAAACATTTAACTCAAATCCTACTGACTGCGCCAGCAAAAATACGACGGTTCGGAAATGTCTTTTTAAAAATAGACTTAACGAAGTTACTAATTTGAACGACTGGTAAAGACTGATTTATTGTTTTACTTCAAAGTTAGGACACAGACAAACAGACGTAACACCTTGAACGATTTTCATGGAAATCCATCGCCCAGTTCACACTATCATCACCTGGTGGAGAAGTTGCACGAATCACTGTGTTGTGCAATATCGTCAACAGAAGGCGCTAGTGTGAAACGTCAAACGCATAGAAAAACGATGCGCGCGCCTCTGGTTGTGAAAGCCACAACTATGAAAATTTAAAATGATCGTTAAGAGCGTGGTCGATGGAAATTTCGCAAGTGTTACGTCTGTTTATCTGTGGCCAGGACTTTGAAGTGGAACAATAAATCAGTCTTTGACCCTAAATCTGCTAACCTAGCACCACAGAGAACAAACAACTTTTTTTTTTTGGAATCCTGTGTAAAGAAAAAACAAGCTCAGTAGCGACATCGAAGGTGACTTTCCCACCTAAAAACTCGTTCCGACATCATGATGGCGCAACGTATTTTTGTTCGAGCTTAAACGTCTGTTCTCTGTGTTTATGATTATTTCACTAATTTAACAATAAAATTTAGGCATCCTATTTAAAATTAGTTTCACCACCTTCAATAAGAAATCAGTTGAACAACAATACAATAGATCGACATTCCAAGCTAAAAATATCACAGATGGCTCTTTTTTGTGTGGTAGTAAAATCAAATTTTCTCGGTGAAGAAACTGTTCTGGAACATGAAGTAAACACAAAACGTTGCATTTTCAAACCATTCTTGATTTCTATCTGAGTGTCGCGGACTGACTCAATATGCTCTCTCATCGGGAGCCAAACATCGGGAACCAAACATTGAAGATGGAGGTAATGTTAAGCCTTCCCGGATAAAAACTAACCATAGGGTGTTTGATGAAAACCATTCATGCACCATACAGTGTACCAGCTACAATAATGTATATTGTCGAGGGGCGGATCACTTCCAAAACAACTGAATCGAACATGCGTTTTGATAGAAATGCGTTACAAAATGCTCCAGTGCGTTGAAAAATGCGTTTGAAAATGTAATGCGTTGAAAAGTGCGCCAAAATATCCAATGCGTTGAAAAATGCACAGGAATGCATGACGAATTTTTGGAGTTTTAATACATAATTTGTTGAGAAATACGCCAATGCGTAGGAAAATGCGTGTTATTTATCAATGCGTATAAAAATGCGAGCATTCCACCAATGCGCATAAAAATGCGTGTTTTCTATCAATGCGTAGAAAAATGCGTGTTTTCTATCAATGCGTAGAAAAATGCAAGTTTTTTTGTCAATGCGTATAAAAATACGAACAATTTTATCAATGCGTTGAAAAGTGCATGCTGTAAAATTTTGACAGGTGTTATTCAATTTTAGAAATGCGTACCTTAATACGCTAATGCGTAACAAAATGCGCCAATGCTTATGTCAATACGCAAGGCTGAATCGAAAATGCGCTAGTGATTCGCCCCTCGTATATTGTAATGAAATGGTTCACTAAAAGCTTCGCACATTGTAGCTACTATACATTTACATTCGATTTTTATGTAGCAATATATTATACTGTTTTTCTTACGTTTGAACCATTCACTTTTCCGAAACATTATTTTTCCGTGCATTATTAATTATTTATTCAGTTTTAGATTTTTTCCGTGCTTTGTTTTGTTGATGTTTGTGACTTTTTTGATGTGAAGGAAAGGAACGAAAAAAAGTAAATAAGTTGAAACATCAATTTAAAAGTAAAGAGAAAATCGCGTTAAGTACTGTTCCTTTGAATTCCACTAAGAATCAAAGGAACAGTACTTAACGCGTTTTTTTTTACTTACGGATATTCCCCTAACAAGCCCAGGTTAATCATCATCATTAATTTAAAGTCAATAAAATGTTTAAATAAGTAGTAAACCAGATCTCTTAAGAACTGCAGATCCAAGAGATATGGTGGACTAGGTATGTAGAGTGCGATGAGAGGAATACGATTGACGTACTTTATCGTAGAGCCATCTTTAACATATGGACTGGACTGAATACTGAAAGAAATTCTAACATAGGTTCGTCTGTGGGTTCGCTTTTTAACCTAACTTATACTTGAATCGAACTTGAGAGTTTTCTCATGAGTTGTTATGTATTTCCCCGTGTATTTCAAACTTTGGTCAAACTGGAGCCTCAATATTGCAAAAACGGTTAAGCACGCTGTAATGATACTTATGTACCTCGTCACCCACTTCATGCAACTACATTAGTGGTCTAATAATACTTAGCGCGCTCGGCATAGTTCCATCATGCCGCTCAAAGTGTTGCCACAAATAATGCTTAGTTTGCGAAACCCAGTTATCTGGCTGGTGGGGCATGGGAGCCTAAGCTTCAACTGTTAATGCAATCAGAGACTACTCAGACCTCGACTCAGACTTAGACGTGGGCGATCCAATATGAAGGTGTGGTGTCCGAGCTCTCTTTTTCGGCTGATCCGCCATCAGCCGATTTTTTTTCCACTGCTTTTACCACAAGCCAACACGGACGTCCGTCCGTCGCAACAACGTTCACTAAACTGAAGTACATCTAAATTTCCATCCAGCACATGCTTACGCATGATTGACGTTTCTGTTACATCTCGCACGCAAGGTGTCAAGTCTGCGTTAGCATTTCGAGAGCACGTTCACAAGCATTCATTCGTGCACGCTAAAATAATGATAATCGCACACGGTATGATAAGACTTTCAAATTGTCCAAACTCTCAAAATATACAACTCATAAGCTGACACCTCTGGCTACTACATCCGCCATCTTCTCCACTCTTGTCCTGAATAAAAAAATATCCTCATCATCATCACATCGTCTGTTTGTCTGTGGTCATCATCGCATCGTCTTTTTGTCTGTGATCATCATCACATCATTTGTTTGTTTGTGATCATCATCACATCGTCTGTTTGTCTGTGATCATCATCACATCGTCTATTTGTCTGTGATCATCATCCCATCATCTGTTTGTCCATGATCATCGTCATCATCTGTTTGTATGTGATCATCATCACATCGTCTGTTTTTGATCATCATCACATTATCTGTTTGTCTGTGATCATCATCACATCATCTGTTTGTTTGTGATCATCATCACATCGTCTGTTTGTCTGTGATCATCATCACATCGTCTGTTTGTCTGTGATTATCATCACATTGTCTGTTTGTCTGTGATCATCATCACATCATCTGTTTGTCTGTGATCATCATCACATCATCTGTTTGTCTGTTATCATCATCACATCGTCTGTTTGTCTGTGATCATCATCACATCATCTGTTTGTCTGTGATCATCATCACATTGTTTGTCTGTGATCATCATCACATCGTCTGTTTGTCTGTGATCATTATCACATCGTCTGTTTGTCTGTGATCATCATAACATTATCTATTTGTCTGTGATCATTATAACATCATCTGTTTGTCTGTGATCACCATCACATCATCTGTTTGTCTGTTATCATCATCACATCATCTGTTTGTTTGTTATCATCATCACATCATCTGTTTGTCTGTGATCATCATCACATCGTCTGTTTGTCTGTGATCATCATCACATCGTCTGTTTGTCTGTGATCATTATCACATCGTCTGTTTGTCTGTGATTATCGTCATCATCTGTTTGTCTGTGATCATCGTCATCGTCTGTTTGTCTGTGATCATTATCACATCATCTGTTTGTCTGTGATCATCATCACACCATCTGTTTGTGATCATCATCACATCGTCTGTTTGTCTGTGATCATCATCACATTGTCTGTTTGTCTGTGATTATCGTCATCATCTATTTGTCTGTGATCATCGTCATCGTCTGTTTGTCTGTGATCATCATCACATTGTCTGTTTGTCTGTGATCATCATCACATTGTCTGTTTGTCAGTGATCATCATCACATCATCTGTTTGTCTGTGATCATCATCACATCGTCTGTTTGTCTGTGATCATCATCACATCATCTGTTTGTCTGTGATCATCATCACATCATGTTTGTCTGTGATCATCATCACATTGTCTGTTTGTCTGTGATCATCATCACATCGTCTGTTTGTCTGTGATCATCATCACATTGTCTGTTTGTCTGTGATCATCATCAAATTGTCTGTTTGTCAGTGATCATCATCACATCATCTGTTTGTCTGTGATCATCATCACATCGTCTGTTTGTCTGTGATCATCATCACATCATCTGTTTGTCTGTGATCATCATCACGTCATGTTTGTCTGTGATCATCATCACATCGTCTGTTTGTCTGTGATCATCATCACATTGTCTGTTTGTCTGTGATCATCATCACATCTCCTGTTTGTCTGTGATCATCATCACATCATCTGTTTGTCTGTGATCATCATCACATCGTCTGTTTGTCTGTGATCATCATCACATCGTCTGTTTGTCTGTGATCATCATCACATCGTCTGTTTGTCTGTGATCATCATCACATCATCTGTTTGTCTGTGATCATCATCACATCGTCTGTTTGTCTGTGATCATCATCACATCATCTGTTTGTCTGTGATCATCATCACGTCATGTTTGTCTGTGATCATCATCACATCGTCTGTTTGTCTGTGATCATCATCACATTGTCTGTTTGTCTGTGATCATCATCACATCTCCTGTTTGTCTGTGATCATCATCACATCATCTGTTTGTCTGTGATCATCATCACATCGTCTGTTTGTCTGTGATCATCATCACATCGTCTGTTTGTATGTGATCATCATCACATCGTCTGTTTGTCTGTGATCATCATCACATTGTCTGTTTGTGATCATCATCACATTGTCTGTTTGTCTGTGATCATCATCACATCGTCTGTTTGTCTGTGATCATCATCACATCGTCAGTTTGTGATCATCATCACATTGTCTGTTTGTCCATGATCATCGTCATCATCTGTTTGTCTGTGATCATCATCACATCGTCTGTTTGTCTGTGATCATCATCACTGTCGTACCGCCTGGAATCCATTTTGATTAATTTCAATAAAACTCAAAACTTTATTTTTCGATGCTACCGCGTCGAACATGAAACACTGAATGAGTCCACTTTTCATGCAAGAGCCGTGATTGCTTCAGCTCGCCTCGTTTTCCCGCGTTTTTAGTCGTCCCGAATATTTCTCCGTTCCGCTCTACACACCATTTTCCTACCCTCATCCTACTCCAACAAACTACCTGCGCATCTTTTTTTCCAATCATTCTAAAAGTCTTGAAGCAGCCTCATTCTCTCTCTTTTCCTCCTTCACGTTTTTTCGGTGCTCTCGAGCTAGATCCAACTCTACAACCCTCCAAGATCTCGCGCTTTTTTTCTTTGGCCCACTTCTCGTTTGTCGGAGTCAAAGTCATCGAGTATTTTTTTTTTTTGAGCTTCTGCTAGCGTTACATACATTGCCTTCGACGGGTGCGTAGAGCTTTGTACACGGTTATCTGTTTTCATTGAATAAAATGTTAAGTTTCAACCTCGCTTTACTACAAATCAAAAGAATAAGACTTTTCACCATTTAGTATTTTTCATGTATCCCACAATATTCCCCTCTCCTACTCTTCCATTAATCGATACTACTGTTATTTATAATAATTCTTTCTTCTTTTACTATTATTTTTGTTGTTACTATACTGTTTGTATCGGATATATCTGGTTCCTGATTTGAATAGTATGAATCTGCATAGGAATTTCAGCGAACTTACGACCCATTGAAATCGAACACCAGATATATTTCTGTATTTCTTTTAACACGCACAACCTGTAAATAACTAATGTGTTATTGTGCATCCCAGCTTAATCACTCAGATGCTGATGATCTCAACCAGCCGTCGTTTATCGCGAAAAGATTGCGCCCCGTTTGATTTGTATACGGCGGCTGATTATCCATGACAGCTCCCACCCGGCGGCTGCAAAAACAGTTTTAGCCAAGGTGCACACCGTGTGTAAATCATACGTGCGCGGTCTGGCGCGATCTGATGCTGCGCGTTTCGAACGCAACTTGTTGAGAATCTAAGATAAGCGCGACAATATTGCGGATTTTTAGAAAAATTTCCAGTCTGCGGTAGCCGCCGAGTTCTACCGTAATACGGAAAGTTTTCTCTAAATTAGCAATAACGTCTTTATTTCTTAAAGCTACATGTCCCTATCTTCATTACACTTCGATATTTTCAGCCTATATCATGCTTGTTTTATACAGCTCCTGGTCAGACATATTCATGATTGTGCCTCGGATTGTGCAACTTAATGTATTTATTTATTTGAAAAAATAACTACACAGCAAAAAAAGTTGTTGAATATTACATCGAAATCGCTGCAACCAGGTCGTTACATCGATTGATTAATATTACACAGCCCGATGTACTCGACGGCTGTTGATGTAATAAACAGATCCGATGTAATTATTGTGATGTAATTTATTCGACGTACACGGTACGATGTAATCCTTGCAATGTACCTAAGGAAACGATGTAAACGCTTGCCAATTCTCCTGAATGGATGATTAAATTGAATTTCATCTTTTTTCGACGAAAAAAATTGTGTAGCTGAAAAACCACTAGGTTTTTTAAGATACACAAAATTTAAGTCGAAATAGGACAAATACAATTTAATCAGCCATTCAGGAGGAAAATCAGAAAAAGTATATTCTAGAGGGAAATTTTATTTATATTGTAGTATTTTTTTATAAAATTTGATTAACTTATAAGAAAGATTATTATATAATAATTCAAGTTGCTTCTGCAGGCACAAAGTAGCTGGGGCGAACATTCTGACGGCAGCGGTGAATAAAGTACCGCTTGAAGACAGCGGCGTCGTCATTCTGAAATACAAATATTCATTAGTAATCATTAGCATTAATAATTGTTTGATTAAATTTGGAATAAATAGCTAATTTTGTAGAAATTAGTCAAAGCAAGAGAAAGATGTTTTCCTAGTGTAATCTCGGTGCCTGTTTTGCTAGGAAATCAATCGTGCCAGTTGTTGCTCAATATGCTCAAAATTCTTGGAAATCTAGTACTTTACCGATTGGTCCTATTTTTCCAGGAGCTCTTCCCAGAGCTCTTCGCTGATTCATCCAAGAATTCCAAGGTAATTCCTTTCTCGGATATTTATGCAGGAGTTTCTCCAGAAATTTCTGTAGGAGGTCTTTGGGAATTCTTCAAGTAGTTCTTTGGGAAGTCCAGCAGGAGTTCCTCGGGAATTCCTCCAGGAGTCGCTCGGTAGTTCCTCGGGAATACCTCCAGGAACTCCTCGGTAGTATTTCCTGGAGTTCCCCGATAATTCATCCAGGAGTTTCAATGATATTCCTTCAGAAGTTACCCAGGAAATTTCCCAGGAGTTCCTCGGGAATTTCTCCAGGGGTTCCTCGGTAATTTCTCCGAGAATTTCTCCAAGAGCTCCTCAGGAATTCGTTCAGGAGTTACTCAGGGATTAATCCTTGAGTTCTAAGATTATTCCTTTCCCGGGAATATATGCATGAGTTCATCCAGGAATTACTGCAGGAGGACTTCGGGAAATCCTCCAGGAGTCCTTCGGGAATTCCTGCAGGAGTTCATCGGGAATTGCTGCAGAAATTTCTTGTAAATTCTTGCAGGAGTTCCTCAAGAATTTCTCCAGGAGTGCCTCGGAGTTCCGAGAAACTGTTGCTCTGAAATTCCTCCAGGGGTACCTCGGAAATTTTTTCGGGAGCTTCTCCAGCGGTTCCACTGGAATTCTTTCAAGAGCTTCTCGGGGATTCCTCCAGAAGTTCCTCGGGAATTCCTCAAGGAGTTTTTAGGGAATTTCTTCAGGAGTTCCTCGGAAATTTCTCGGGAGTTACTTTCGGATTTTCTCGGGAATTCTTTCAAGAGTTCCTCGAGAATATCTCCAGGAGTTTCTCCACAAGTTGCTCGGGAGTTCCTCGAAAATTTCTCCAGTAGCTCCTCGGAAATGCGTCCAGTTTTTCTTGCGAATTCTACGGCAGTATTCCCAGGGGTTCCCATCCAGGAGTTTCAAGGATATTCCATTAGGAGTTCCCCAGGAATTTCTCCAGGAGTTCCTCGGGAATTACTCCCGCAGATCCACAATTCTTCAAATATTTCCTCGGAAATTCCTCAGGAATTTCTCCAGGAGTTGCTCTGGAATTCTTCCAAAAGTTCCTCGGGAATTCGTCCAGAACTGCCTCGGGATTTTCTCGGGACTTGCTCGAATTCCTTCGAATTCCTTTGGAAGTCCTTCTGGAGTTCCACGGAAATTCCTCCAAGAGATTCACAAGAAACTTCTAGAACAATTACCAAGGAACTCCTGAAGGTATCACCGAAGAACTCCTGGAACAATTCTCGAGGATCTCCTGGAGTAATACCAGAGGAACTCCTAGAGCAATTACCAAGGAACTCCTGCAGCAATTTCTGGGGAACTCCTGTAGCGATTTCGGAAAAAGTTCTGAAGCAATTCCCGAGAAATTCCTGGAGGAATTTCCGACGAACCCCCTCAGGAGGAATTTTTGAGAAAATCCTGGATGGATTCAGAGGAACAACTGGAGGAATTCCCAAGGAACTCCTGATGATGTTTCCTGAGAACTTCTGGAGGAATTCTCGAGGAACTTATGAAAAAATTCTCTAGGAACTCCTAAAGGAATTTCCAAGATATTCTTGGAGGAATTTCCGAGGAATTCCTGGAGGAATCTCCGAGGAGCTCCTGGAGCAATTCCCGAAGAACTCCTGCAGCAATCCCCGAGGAACTCCTGGAGGAATTTCCGAAGGACTCCTGAAGGAATTCTCGAGGAACTCCTGGAGGAATTCCCGAGGAACTCCTGGAGGAATTCCCGAGGAACTCCTGGAGGAATTCCCGAGGAACTCCTGGAGGAATTCCCAAGGAACTCCTGGAGGAATTCCCGAGAAGTTCAGAAGAACACCAGAAAGAGTTCCCGAAGAACTTCAGGAAGAATTCACGAGGAAATTCGGGAGGAATTTCCGAGGAACTCCGGAAGGAATTTCACAGGAAGTCTTGATGAAAATTTTTTAGGAACTACTGGATGAATCCTCGAAAAAAATTTTTGAGAAATTCCTGAGAAGCTCCCGGAGAAATTTTTAAGGAACTCCAAGAGGAATTCACGAGAAACTTCTGGAGATATTCCCGAAGAAATACTGCAGATATTTCTGGGAGCTCCTGGAAAATTCGCGAGGAACTCCTTGAAGAAATTCTCGAGGAACTAGTGGAGGAATATCCGAGGAATTCCTGAAAAAAAATCTGAGGAACTTCTGGAGGAATTCCCGAAGAACTCCTGGAGGAATTCCCGAGGAACTCCTGGAGGAATTCCCGAGGAACTCCTGGAGGAATTCCCGAGGAACTACTGGAGGAATTCCCGAGGAACTCCTGGAGGAATTCCCGAGGAACTCCTGGGGGAATTCCCGAGGAACTCCTGGAGGAATTCCCGAGGAACTCCTGGAGGAATTCCCGAGGAACTCCTGGAGGAATTCCCGAGAAATTCAGAAGAACACCAGTTAGAGTTCCCGAAGAACTTCAGGAAGAATTCACGAGGAAATTCGGAAGGAATTTCCGAGGAACTCCGGAAGGAATTTCACAGGAAGTCCTGATGAAAATTTTTTAGGAACTCCTGGATGAATCCTCGAAAAAAAATTTGAGAAATTCCTGAGAAGCTCCCGGAGAAATTTTTAAGGAACTCCAAGAGGAATTCACGAGAAACTTCTGGAGATATTCCCGAAGAAATACTGCAGATATTTCTGGGAGCTCCTGGAGAATTCGCGAGGAACTCCTTGAAGAAATTCTCGAGGAACTAGTGGAGGAATATCCGAGGAATTCCTGAAAAAAAATCTGAGGAACTTCTGGAGGAATTCCCGAAGAACTCCTGGAGGAATTCCCGAGGAACTCCTGGAGGAATTCCCGAGGAACTCCTGGAGGAATTCCCGAGGAACTCCTGGAGGAATTCCCGAGGAACTCCTGGAGGAATTCCCGAGGAACTCCTGGAGGAATTCCCGAGGAACTCCTGGAGGAATTCCCGAGGAACTCCTGGAGGAATTCCCGAGGAACTCCTGGAGGAATTCCCAAGGAACTCCTGGAGGAATTCCCGAGGAACTCCTGGAGAAATTCCCGAAGAACTCCTGGAAAATTCCCGAGGAACTCCTGGAGGAATTCCCGAGGAACTCCTGGAGGAATTCCCGAGGAACTCCTGGAGGAATTCCCGAGGAACTCCTGGAGGAATTCCCGAGGAACTCCTGGAGGAATTCCCGAGGAACTCCTGGAGGAATTCCCGAGGAACTCCTGGAGGAATTCCCGAGGAACTCCTGGAGGAATTCCCGAGGAACTCCTGGAGGAATTCCCGAGGAACTCCTGGAGGAATTCCCGAGGAACTCCTGGAGGAATTCCCGAGGAACTCCTGGAGGAATTCCCGAGGAACTCCTGGAGGAATTCCCGAGGAACTCCTGGAGGAATTCCCGAGGAACTCCTGGAGGAATTCCCGAGGAACTCCTGGAGGGATTCCCGAGGAACTCCTGGAGGAATTCCCGAGGAACTCCTGGAGGAATTCCCGAGGAACTCCTGGAGGAATTCCCGAGGAACTCCTGGAGGAATTCCCGAGGAACTCCTGGAGGAATTCCCGAGGAACTACTGGAGGAATTCCCGAGGAACTACTGGAGGAATTCCCGAGGAACTACTGGAGGAATTCCCGAGGAACTCCTGGAGGAATTCCCGAGGAACTCCTGGGGAATTCCCGAGGAACTCCTGGAGGAATTCCCGAGGAACTCCTGGAGGAATTCCCGAGGAACTCCTGGAGGAATTCCCGAGGAACTCCTGGAGGAATTCCCGAGGAACTCCTGGAGGAATTCCCGAGGAACTCCTGGAAGAATTCCCGAGGAACTCCTGGAGGAATTCCCGAGGAACTCCTGGAGGAATTCCCAAGGAACTCCTGGAGGAATTCCCGAGGAACTCCTGGAGGAATTCCCGAAGAACTCCTGGAAAATTCCCGAGGAACTCCTGGAGGAATTCCCGAGGAACTCCTGGAGGAATTCCCGAGGAACTCCTGGAGGAATTCCCGAGGAACTCCTGGAGGAATTCCCGAGGAACTCCTGGAGGAATTCCCGAGGAACTCCTGGAGGAATTCCCGAGGAACTCCTGGAGGAATTCCCTAGGAACTCCTGGAGGAATTTCCGAGGAACTACTGGAGGAATTCCCGAGGAACTCCTGGAGGAATTCCCGAGGAACTCCTGGGGGAATTCCCGAGGAACTCCTGGAGGAATTCCCGAGGAACTCCTGGAGGAATTCCCGAGGAACTCCTGGAGGAATTCCCGAGAAATTCAGAAGAACACCAGTTAGAGTTCCCGAAGAACTTCAGGAAGAATTCACGAGGAAATTCGGGAGGAATTTCCGAGGAACTCCGGAAGGAATTTCACAGGAAGTCTTGATGAAAATTTTTTAGGAACTCCTGGATGAATCCTCGAAAAATTTTTTTGAGAAATTCCTGAGAAGCTCCCGGAGAAATTTTTAAGGAACTCCAAGAGGAATTCACGAGAAACTTCTGGAGATATTCCCGAAGAAATACTGCAGATATTTCTGGGAGCTCCTGGAGAATTCGCGAGGAACTCCTTGAAGAAATTCTCGAGGAACTAGTGGAGGAATATCCGAGGAATTCCTGAAAAAAAATCTGAGGAACTTCTGGAGGAATTCCCGAAGAACTCCTGGAGGAATTCCCGAGGAACTCCTGGAGGAATTCCCGAGGAACTCCTGGAGGAATTCCCGAGGAACTCATGGAGAAATTCCCGAGGAACTCCTGGAGAAATTCCCGAGGAACTCCTGGAGGAATTCCCGAGGAACTCCTGGAGGAATTCCCGAGGAACTCCTGGAGGAATTCCCGAGGAACTCCTGGAGGAATTCCCGAGGAACTCCTGGAGGAATTCCCAAGGAACTCCTGGAGGAATTCCCGAGGAACTCCTGGAGGAATTCCCGAAGAACTCCTGGAAAATTCCCGAGGAACTCCTGGAGGAATTCCCGAGGAACTCCTGGAGGAATTCCCGAGGAACTCCTGGAGGAATTCCCGAGGAACTACTGGAGGAATTCCCGAGGAACTACTGGAGGAATTCCCGAGGAACTACTGGAGGAATTCCCGAGGAACTCCTGGAGGAATTCCCGAGGAACTCCTGGGGGAATTCCCGAGGAACTCCTGGAGGAATTCCCGAGGAACTCCTGGAGTAATTCCCGAGGAACTCCTGGAGAAATTCCCGAGGAACTCCTGGAGGAATTCCCGAGGAACTCCTGGAGGAATTCCCGAGGAACTCCTGGAGGAATTCCCGAGGAACTCCTGGAGGAATTCCCGAGGAACTCCTGGAGGAATTCCCAAGGAACTCCTGGAGGAATTCCCGAGGAACTCCTGGAGGAATTCCCGAAGAACTCCTGGAAAATTCCCGAGGAACTCCTGGAGGAATTCCCGAGGAACTCCTGGAGGAATTCCCGAGGAACTCCTGGAGGAATTCCCGAGGAACTCCTGGAGGAATTCCCGAGGAACTACTGGAGGAATTCCCGAGGAACTACTGGAGGAATTCCCGAGGAACTCCTGGAGGAATTCCCGAGGAACTCCTGGGGGAATTCCCGAGGAACTCCTGGAGGAATTCCCGAGGAACTCCTGGAGGAATTCCCGAGAAATTCAGAAGAACACCAGTTAGAGTTCCCGAAGAACTTCAGGAAGAATTCACGAGGAAATTCGGGAGGAATTTCCGAGGAACTCCGGAAGGAATTTCACAGGAAGTCTTGATGAAAATTTTTTAGGAACTCCTGGATGAATCCTCGAAAAATTTTTTTGAGAAATTCCTGAGAAGCTCCCGGAGAAATTTTTAAGGAACTCCAAGAGGAATTCACGAGAAACTTCTGGAGATATTCCCGAAGAAATGCTGCAGATATTTCTGGGAGCTCCTGGAGAATTCGCGAGGAACTCCTTGAAGAAATTCTCGAGGAACTAGTGGAGGAATATCCGAGGAATTCCTGAAAAAAATTCTGAGGAACTTCTGGAGGAATTCCCGAGGAACTCCCGAGCAAGCTCCTGAGGAACTCCTGAAGGATTTCCCGATGAACTCTTAGAGAAATTCCCGAGGAACTCTTGGAGGTATTCATTTTTTTAACTGCGCAAAGTTTGGTGCGTACACGGTAGTCAGCTATGGTATAAGATGACAGGAAGCTCATAAAGTTTGAAATCTGTTTCATTGCAAGCAATTTTCGAAACGTGACCCACCTTGCCCACCTCATTTTTACGGGGTCAGCTAACAGAAAATTGGGGACGACGGTTTGGATTCCCGCTCCGGCGGCAAGAGTGTTTTCGAGTGATAAATTTTCTTGGCTTCCTGGTCATAATACCACACAATCTGTAATTCATGGCAATGAGAGGCTAAGAACGTTTTTCAATATCCTTCGCTCAGAGAAACAGACCATGTTCCAGTTAAAACATAGTATTTGCTTGTTACAAGCAATCATAAAATAACAAGCAAAAACGTCTCATGAATTGATGATTGTATGACTATTAACCCTTTATAAGGCCGAGAAAACTAGAAGAGTTGTCATCGCATACTATTATGCAAATGATTATATACATGATTACATGTACAAAACAATTTTTGTTTGAAAGAAACTCTCAAAAATCTAGGTGGCAATATAGTTGCCACTGCCCGTTAACCCCAAAAACGAGCTTTTGAGGTGGCAATATAGTTGCCACTACCCGTTTAGGCCACCAGCGCTGGTGGCAATATTCTTGCCACTGCCCGTTTAGGGTACTTTTCTTCTTTTGACTTCGACAAAAAGCCGGAAAAGAGATTTTAGAGTCGATTTGGACTTAACCCATAATATGGTCGGCGTTAAGTCAGAGAGGACCATGTGTCTTTCACTTAATTTCTAGAGAAACGAGTTTAAAGTTTGCAACTCTATAAGTTTTGAGTTTTTCAACAAATGTTCTTATTTTTTTGCCATAAATCATAATAACTATTCATCACAGCATCGCTCTGTATTAATCGCGAAAAAACGTAAAATAAAGCTTGAGGCCGAGAAATTGCTAAGTTATTGATTGTACTTAGTCCACTCTGACTGAACGGTTTTTGGAAAATCTTCAACCAACCACAGTTCACACTCAAGTTTTACATATTTGATGAAAAAATAATGCACAAGTAGGACAACAGTTAATAGGAGTAGTGTATGATGTGAACAGGAAGTTTGAAGTTTGATATTTCTGTTATTACACTCTTGATTACCATTTTCAATTTTTATGTTCAGTCAGAGTGGACCAAGTACAACAGTTCAATATCACATGAAGGGAAGTCAATTACTGAGCTATTTAAGAATTCTTAACTTGAACATTTAATAGCTAACAATTTTTGAACGTATTTTCATAGGTCGGTACGTTTTTGAAATATTGTAGTTACACAGTTCATAATAATTTATTCAGAGGACTGACATTTTTCAAAAATTCGTTCAGACAGAGTGAACCAAGTACACAATTCTTAAATAATCGGTAAAATCAATTTCTTCATGAAACGGATATTAGTACATTTAAATATGATGCCCAACAGCTACTAAACAAACATATTTTGATTTGGAAAGGATTACGAAGAATAAGGTAATATCAACTATTTTTCTTAGAGACACACGGTCCACTCTGTCTGCACGTGAAATGCCACAATATGCTTCAACACGATAATCTGTAAAATTCCATATTGACCATAATAAAATCACGTGCTTTCTTGATCAATAATCATCAAAATATGCGTTATGGAGTCATACGATTTAGTAACGTTTCACATTTTGATGATAAACTATTTAATTTATTGGATTTCAACCAATACACATTTTTTCGACTCTCTTGACATCAAGCATATGGTCCACTCTGACTGCACACTATTATCGATTTTTGCAGTTCAATCAAAAGAAAATTGTGCTATAAATCTCGTTAATTGTAACATTAAGAAAATTGGGTGAAGGTTCCAAGTTGCTTAAGTAATTCTTAATCAAATGCCTGAAAAATCTAATTTTCGTTAATTTTGTTACTTGGTCCCCTCTGACTTAACGCCGACCATATAAACTGTGTAGTTCAGCTCATGTCAACCCAGAATTTGATTATTTCTTAAAATATTTACCAAATTTATAATTTGAAAATAAGTTTGAGCTAATTTTCTTCACGCGGTCAAAATTAGCCATTTTTGAGACTACAAATGGCTCCTAAATTGTTGTTAAGGCTTTGTTTAGTACCAAAAAAATACCAGACGTTGTTAGTAGTCCCAATTTTGCGTAACCAAAAAAAAAAAAGTTCAAAATAAATTGTTATGAAACAGAAAAAAATACAAACAGTAGGTGGCAATATAGTTGCCACTGCCTTATAAAGGGTTAAGCATATCAATAAGCATAATTTACCTTTTTCCCCATTTATACCTGTTTCGCTATCGGTGTTCTCCACTGAATCCGTAATTACTTCCTCGGCTCAGATAATCCGTGTAACTTCTCTCAAATTCGGTCTCCAAGTTTTTTTTTTACAGATCCATGGGAATGGGGATTACATTCTCGGAGAAACGGCTGCGATGTCTGCTCTAAAGGATATTGCCATCGAAAAGCAACCGCCCCCGTCCATATGAATAGGTGACGATGTGTGATGTTATTTCCGAGAGCGACGCGCATTGGTTCCATCTGAAAGTTCCGTCCGGATGTTAAAAAGAACTAAATCGTAGCATTTTCAATAATTACCATTACAGCTAAAGGTGTATGATCCGGTAAGAATAGATGCTCCTGTTCTAGGTTCTCAGTTGCAGCAGATCCCGAGACCTCCAGTTGCCCAGCTCGGATTTTCGCCTCAGGCATTTCGCAGGTCAAACGCGTCATGGGGATCCTTCAAGTTGCTTATCCGATTTCGATCCTATGGCTTCGAACTTGGTGGTCTTTCAAGGGGGTGCAGGTGCAGGACCTAGCGGTATCTCTCTCGGGAGTTAGGTCTTCCGGCTTTTCATGCTAGCTGCACTCTTAACTTCTGATAGGTGTGCAGCGACTGATGAGGTGATTCCAGGCCAAACTTTTCGAAAAACTCGAGTGGCAGCAGACGAATCTGTTTAATAATAGCATATTTTATTAATTTTTGTTGGTTGACAAATTCTTTTACAAGTATTTAATGCAAAAACTTATTGTGCATCCCAGCTTAATCACTCAGATGCTGATGATCTCAACCAGCCGTCGTTTATCGCGAAAAGATTGCGCCCCGTTTGATTTGTATACGGCGGCTGATTATCCATGACAGCTCCCACCCGGCGGCTGCAAAAACAGTTTTAGCCAAGGTGCACACCGTGTGTAAATCATACGTGCGCGGTCTGGCGCGATCTGATGCTGCGCGTTTCGAACGCAACTTGTTGAGAATCTAAGATAAGCGCGACAATACCAAAAACCGCACAACTTCGACGAAACCGCGACCGGCGGACAGCCATTTTGATCGACATAACAAAACAAACGCTGGAAGTGTTGCTAGATTTAATATTGCACCAGAGCGAGTGTGATAAGGCATCGTTTCTGTGTAATTTTAAACACGGTCAGCATAACCAATTGGTTGCAGCTGTTTTTGTGTAATATTGACAATCTCTTGATATAAATATTACACAGGTTTGGTGTAAAGAAAATTTATGGTTCTGATTCTGTGTAATTTCAAGACCGATGTAATATAGCATCGCACCGAAGTGATTTTGTATCTGAAAATCACGCTTACATCGGTGAATCGGTACATCGGCATCAATTACATCGATGCATATTACATTATTTTTTGCTGTGTAGATGTTTGAGTGTCACACATACGTAAACTCGATTAATATTATTCTCAGTGTATTTTATGTGTTTTTTTTTTATTGAACACTGCTGGCAACATTGTTTTTTTTTCGCACGAGAAGGCCCTTTTATTTTACACTTCATTTGACAGTCTTCCCGTTTTGTCTGTCCGTCTGCCAAACGATCAGAGGTAATCAGTCAAACGAAAAGGAGAGCCGCAAACTGAAACTTTGTATACCTACGCTCCAACCAAATTTGATTACCGTTTTCGTTCAGAATTTTGATTTCTGCCACGAAATCCGGTCGCTGAAGGACGCAACCAATTGGCAGTAGGGAGGCCATTATTAGAGGACAAGCGGAATGAAGAAAACAATCACCTTTATTGGACTACAGCTAGGAAACATTTCGCCGAATTTGTGAAACTTATCCACTAGTTGCTCACATGAACACCATCCCAACAAAGATCCTTGGCATAGAAGATTCAGATTCCGGAACTCCAGCGCATATTGACTTCCCACGCTCGTTCCCACTCACAAAGATGGTTCAATGATTGGAAGCAAACTAATTTGCCAGGTAATTTTGTTTATTCTCTTGCTTATCAGGTTTTGTTTATTTCGGATTTTTCAAATCTTACTCTACTGGAATATTCTGTAGACAAAATCATCGTTGAATCTCGCAGGCTTTCTAACTTCTCTACGAATCAATCCTGATCGCGTCTGCCTGAAGTTGTGTTCTGGACTTCCCCTCTGTTCGATGACCTTCTCGGTCTCACAATCCTCATCAGAATCCGTTAGATTAGCAGCGTTTGATGTTTGACCACAAGGAACTTTCTTCAGATCGTTGACGCTCCTAGCATATTGCACCCCATTTCCGCTAACTATCACCATCTTAGGACCCTCTTGTGCCACCACAGTGTATCTCTCGGACGAGAACGTTGAGTCAGTTTTGGACTTTTTCTGCTGCTTGACGAAAACAACATCTCCAACACGAATTTTGGATGGTTTAGCCTGTCGTACTCGGTCAGCATGTTTTGAGCTAACGAGTTTTTGCTCCGCGTCGTCCTCTCGAACCTTCATCCGATCCAGCTCTTTCTGATTCCTGTCGCTCCACAAACTTGGGAATGTTCCTCGAAATTTCCATCCGGCAAGAAGTTCAAAAGGTGTTACATTCAAACGGGAATGGGGTATTAGCGTGTTGTGGTTGAGCATGAGCATGAGCATAGATGACCGTACTATTCGTAGTTGCTACTCCGTGATTGACCAGAACAATCGAAGTTGCACAAGGAACCAACAGACGGAGCTTGGGAGTAGCTTACCGTCCTCAATGTGCATCTTCGAGAATTCCAAACTTTATTAGGTCAATAACGGCGCCGGCCACGTCCTTACGGTCATCGAGGAAGGAAAGGAATGTTATTATGACGTGCGTTGCTTACTAAAGACCGAGATCACCTCTGCGTCTCCACGTCTGTCATGGGAAGGACTTTTTGTTAGTGGGGAGGGGAAAGAGCGCATGATATGAGTTCACTTTGGTAAGTGGAGTGATTCATGCAACCCTATTAATATCAAACCACTTATTTTCATTTGGACTAAAACAAAACACATGCCGACATCGAAGATGACGAACCATTCAGATAGTTTTCGAAGTGCGAAAATTAACGAAAGAGAAAATAAAGTGATTTGAACCAACGTGGCTTTGGAACTTGGGCCGACACTTGACGTGACGAACATTTCAATGTCTGTTGACTAAAATCGCAAAAAATTTTGATGTTACATTTATCGTATCATAAATCGCCCCGTACGAAGATGAGCAGTCAAATAGACGACGACGACCGAATGAAAACGCGGCCTGTACACTTTTCAAAGCCAACGCGCGATGCTTTGCTGCTGCCGAACTAGAACTACCGCACACTACTGACTGCTTGGCGTCCCGTCGTCGGAGCCCGCAGAGAAAAGAGAAAAAATCGCAAAAATCTAGCAAAGCCAGCGCGCGATGCTTTGCTGCTGCCGAACTACCGCACACTACTGACTGCTTGGCATCCCGTCGTCGGAGCCCGCAGAGAAAAGAGAAAAAATCTCAAAAATCTAGCAAAGCCAGCGCGCGATGCTTTGCTGTTGCCGAACTACCGCACACTACTGACTGCTTGGCATCCCGTCGTCGGAGCCCGCAGAGAAAAGAGAAAAAATCGCAAAAATCTAGCAAAGCCTGCGCGCGATGCTTTGCTGCTGCCGAACTAGAACTACCGCACACTACTGACTGCTTGGCGTCCCGTCGTCGGAGCCCGCAGAGAAAAGAGAAAAAATCGCAAAAATCTAGCAAAGCCAGCGCGCGATGCTTTGCTGCTGCCGAACTAGAACTACCGCACACTACTGACTACTTGGCGTCCCGTCGTCGGAGCCCGCAGAGAAAAGAGAAAAAATCGCAAAAATCTAGCAAAGCCAGCGCGCGATGCTTTGCTGCTGCCGAACTAGAACTACCGCACACTACTGACTGCTTGGCGTCCCGTCGTCGGAGCCCGCAGAGAAAAGAGAAAAAATCGCAAAAATCTAGCAAAGCCAGCGCGCGATGCTTTGCTGCTGCCGAACTAGAACTACCGCACACTACTGACTGCTTGGCGTCCCGTCGTCGGAGCCCGCAGAGAAAAGAGAAAAAATCGCAAAATCTAGCAAAGCCAGCGCGCGATGCTTTGCTGCTGCCGAACTAGAACTACCGCACACTACTGACTGCTTGGCGTCCCGTCGTCGGAGCCCGCAGAGAAAAGAGAAAAAATCGCAAAAATCTAGCAAAGCCAGCGCGCGATGCTTTGCTGCTGCCGAACTAGAACTACCGCACACTACTGACTGCTTGGCATCCCGTCGTCGGAGCCCGCAGAGAAAAGAGAAAAAATCGCAAAAATCTAGCAAAGCCAGCGCGCGATGCTTTGCTGCTGCCGAACTAGAACTACCGCACACTACTGACTGCTTGGCGTCCCGTCGTCGGAGCCCGCAGAGAAAAGAGAAAAAATCGCAAAATCTAGCAAAGCCAGCGCGCGATGCTTTGCTGCTGCCGAACTAGAACTACCGCACACTACTGACTGCTTGGCGTCCCGTCGTCGGAGCCCGCAGAGAAAAGAGAAAAAATCGCAAAAATCTAGCAAAGCCAGCGCGCGATGCTTTGCTGCTGCCGAACTAGAACTACCGCACACTACTGACTGCTTGGCGTCCCGTCGTCGGAGCCCGCAGAGAAAAGAGAAAAAATCGCAAAAATCTAGCAAAGCCAGCGCGCGATGCTTTGCTGCTGCCGAACTAGAACTACCGCACACTACTGACTGCTTGGCATCCCGTCGTCGGAGCCCGCAGAGAAAAGAGAAAAAATCGCAAAAATCTAGCAAAGCCAGCGCGCGATGCTTTGCTGCTGCCGAACTAGAACTACCGCACACTCAATGGGGTATTAGCGTGTTGTGGTTATGCACAAACACATCCAGTTCCCTTCTCCAACTTTTTCCCTCAACTTTTGCAGCAGACAAGGTTTTGATAACTGCCTGGTTTTGCCGTTCTACGAGTCCATTGGACTGAGGGCTCAACGGAATTGACTTGCGCACTTTAACTCCTCTCTCTTGCCAAAAATCGCAAAACCCAGAACTCTGGAACGGTGGACCGTTATCGCTTTGAATTACGAGAGGCAGGCCCCACCCTCTGAAGATCTCCTGTAACGCTGCGTTCGTAGCTTCAGCGTTGGTACGATGCATCTCAACGACGAAAAGGAACCTCGAATAGGTGTCCACCACCATGAGAAACTCTCCGGACCCAAATCCTGGGACCATGAGAAAGTCTATCTGGACAATTTCCCACGGCCCCTCAGGAAGTTCGCGAGATGTCAATGGAACTGGAGGGTTCTTTTTTGACAAGAGTGCGCAGGTCTCACAACTCTTGATAAAATTTTCGGTTTCGGTACTCATTCTGGCCCGGATAAAAACTAACCATAGGGTATTTGGTGAAAACCATTCCTGTACCATACAGTGTACCAGCTACAATATAGTGTATTGTAATGGAATGGTTCGCTAAAAGCTTTGCACATTGGTAGCTATTATACATTTACATCCGATCTTTATGTAACAATATATTATACTGTTTTTCTTACGTTTGAACCATTCACTATTCCGAAACAATCTTTTTCCGTGCATTTTTAATTTTTTATTCAGTTTATGATTTTTTCCCTGCTTTATTTTGTTGATGTCCGTGACATTTTTGTTGCAAAGGAAATGAAAGAGAAAAAAGTGAATAAGTTGAAACATCTATTTAAAGTCAATAAAATGTTTAAATAAAGTGGTAAACCAGGTGTCCTAAGGACTGCATATCCAAGAGATATGGTGGGCTAGGTATGTAGAGTGCACACTATTTTTATTTCGCTGGAAACCAGCAATATTTTGCTGGTTTTTGACATGCTGTAAAACCAGTAATCCAACCAGCAAAAAATTCTTGCTGAGTTTTCGGCAATGCGTTTTGACAGCTTGTTTTGCTGATCATTCAGCAATTTTGTCCGAGGTGGAGTCCGGCCAGGATTTTTTTTTCTTTTTTCTTATCAATTGAAACAAACATTGATCAAAATTTTTCTTTATAACAATATTTCTGGGTTTCTAGTGGTAGATAAACAGAAAGAAGGCTCATCGAAGAAGTGGCGCATTGAATTTTAATGGTAAATACGATGAAAATTATAATATTTTTGGAGGAATTTTCAGGTCCTTCTGTTTGGCCAAGTGTTTCGGACAGAGGCGCGCAAAAAGTGTCCAGGAATATGTTAAGTGTTTGACAGCACTTTTGCTGGTGTTTCAGCAATGTCTAGTTTTGCTGGCTGTTCAGTTATCATTGCTGCATTTTCGGCAAACTATAGTTTGCTGATACCCTTCCAGCATTTTATTTTGCTGGATGGAAAAATCGAAATTTGGTGTGTGCGATGAGAGGAATACGAATGTAGGTCAACCCGGAAAGACGCAGGCCAGATTACCGTAAATCAGTGGATGAGTTCAACACTATTCTTTCTCTTCTTCTCTCATGTGAAATTGCCTTGTACAACAACCGAATTAAATGCGATTTATCTTTGACATTTTTAACATAAGGACTGGACTGGACACTGAAACGACTTCTTTGCTTTTTAACCTAACTTATAGTTGAATCGAACTTGACAGTTTTCTCATGAGTTGTTATGTACACATTTCATAGTTCAGTCAAATTGGAGCCTTAATATTGCAATAATGGTTAAGCACGCTGTAATGATACTTATGTACCTCGTCACCCACTTCATGCAACTACATTAGTGGTCTAATAACACTTAGCGCGCTAGGCATAGTTCCATCATGCCGCTCAAAGTGTTGCCACAAGTAATGCTTAGTTTGCAAAACCCGGTTATCTGGCTGGTGGGACATGGGAGCTTAAGCTTCAACTGTCAATGCAATCAGAGGCTACTCAGACTTAGACGAGTTTAGGTTAGTTTGGCTAGAACTGCCATTATCGAAGGAACATGACGAGATAATATAACATTATATGGTTTATCTAATGTAAAACAATACAACATAACAAAAGAGAACCATTCCAAAACCATGATTAAATGTATAACCAGTAGTGAAATTACAATTAAAAACAATATATTTACGGTACATTTTATTGTTTGAAACCATACGTGTACCATACAATGTACGGTATATTAAAGCCCACGTATCAGTATTTCGAACAATTCATTTACAATAAAATGTATGGTTTTGTAAAAAAATATATATGGAGAAAAATATTTTTTTATATTGTTACGATACTTAACAACCCGTATAGTATATTGTAAAAATCTCATTTACAATTCACTGTATGGTGTCTAACATTACATCTTATTGTTTTTGTATTTTTTATTTTACAGTGGTGTTTATTGTAACAATATGGTTCTAAATAGTACTGTTACAATACAACATTCGGTTTTTCTACTGTATTTTTTATTCGGGGGGCCACCAAAAGAAATCTCGCATTATGCGCTTCATAGCTACCTCTCCAATGTGACCGCTATGAGCTGACTTCAAAGCTTTTTCTCTGAGATCTTTAGGAAGGATTATTTTGTCTCCCTTACAAAGCAATGCCCCCAGACTGTGAAGATTTTTCTTGTGAACTTCAAACTTACGTAAATCCTGGGACCACACATCATTCTGCAAGGCAAACCGTAGATCCCGCATCTCCTCGTCTTGTTCTGAGCTTGATTCGATTTCACTTAGGGTGATTTCCATGCAGCCCGCGTCCAAAGAGCACAGCACATGGCAATCACTGTCGTCGTCGAAGGGTTCTGGTTTTTGAGAATTGCGAATCAGACGCGATAACGCATCTGCCACGTTGTCTTCTCCCTTGATTCTGTCCAATGTAAAATCATATGGTTGTAGCCTCAATGCGTATCCTTCGGCCCGAGAGAAAGCTCGCTTTCCAATGCGGTAGTTGGAATGATAAATGAATTCATTCGCTGAGGCATCGGTACGTACAACAAAAGGGCGTCCAGTTAGATAAAAAGTAAACCGTTCAATGCCCCATACCACCGCTAAAGCTTCTCTATGTGATTGTGGGTAATTCTTCTCTGTGGCCGTGAGTGCTTTCGATGCGCAAGCGATTATCCTCGGGATCTCTTCCGTATTGTATTGGACTAATACAGCTCCTAGTCCAACGGCAGAAGCGTCAACAAAAAGCTCAGTTTTGTCCGTATTACTGTAGTATCCCAACGTTTTGATTGCTTCGATCGCATCAGTCTGCATAGAGATGAATTCATCCTCCTCCTTGTCTGTCCAGTAGAACCTTGCAGCGTTTGCCAATGCCCTAAGATGTTCGGTCTTTGTTGCGCGATGAACGAGAAACTTGTCAACGAAAGTAATCAATCCGAGGAAGCTCTTTACCTCAGCACAAGTTGCAGGGCGCTTGAAATGTTTAATGGCGTTCATCTTCTCTTGGTCGATTCTCCATCCTTCTGCTGTTAACTCAAATCCAACGAATGTGACCTTTTGGCTACTGAAAACACACTTCGAATAGTTGACTTTCACATTGTGGTCTTTCAGCCTTTCCTGAACTACGGCAAGATTCTTATCGTGCTCCTCTTTCGTGGCACCGAAAATTAGAACGTCGTCAAGATAATTGCATACACCTTCGCAATCTTCGAGAATCGTGCGCTCCATTACTTCCTGCAAGGTATACCAGGTTTAACATGACTATTAACTACAATGTGTGTTACTAGACAAAAAAAAAGTACTCTTATATATAATTGGTAACCCTACCTGGAAGATATCAGGAGAATTGCATAATCCGAAGGGTAGTCGTTTGTATCGGAACATGCCAAATTCAGTCATAAAGTTTGTCAAATGCCGTGAACTTTCGTGGACTTCTATATGAAAAAAGGCACTGGACAAATCTATCGTAGAAAACCATTTGGCACCTTCCAGCTTCGCAAGTATTTTGTCCATACTAGGCATACTATACGGACTACGGAGGATGTAACGATTTGGTCCTCGTAGGTCCACTACGAGTCGGAAGTCGTTCGGTCCTTTTGGTACGATAAGCATGGACGAGCAAAATGAGGTGTCCATACCTTCCGTTACGCGTTCGATGATATCTGCTGAGATCAATTCCTCGAGTCTTTTGTTCACCGCATGTTTCATAGCAGGTGGCACATTCATGTAAATGTTCCTACATGGTGGCTTAGACGAATCACACCGTATTACCCCGCTAATACGACACCGACTGTTGTCGAATAACCGGGGTAAACTTTTAATTCGACAAACTGGTCACCCTACACCACGTTGCTCATTGAAATTTGGCAACTCTATTTTTGTTTTTGTTTTGATTTCCGGATTTGTTATGAAACATGATTTCAACAGATATTGCGGTGGTGCGATTGAAAAGCTCGTTCTTTTTACGGTTGTTGCCATCCTCAGTCGATTCCGGTTGATCTTCAGGCGGTTTGAGCGTCAAATAGCATCAAAACTGAACTTCCGGAATTAGCGTCTGCAAGAGGAGCTGCTGCGGGTGCGAGTATAAGTGCAATATTAAATTGTTTTGCATTTACAGTGTACATCCCTGTGACATTCCAACACTTTTTAATTCGACATGTGTCGAATAAGCGGGGTACGAATTAAAAAGTGTCGAATTAAAACGTGTCGAACGAGCGGGGTAAGACGGTAGCTGATTTTTGCGGCCGGAATGTTGAACTTCGGGAATGGCTCTGACGTCGTTATGAACGCAATTTTCTGCCAGTTGCACTTGTCGACCTTTCCGAGATTACAATCAATAAGAGGAACCTTCAAGCCGAGGAGCAGGATGCTGTATCTGGTTGATGTGGACCTGCTCAGTAATGCACGCATTTCTCTGACGACATAAAATTTTTCCAACAATACTGGACGGTCATCCGAGATCTGTAGCAAGGCCTCGAATGTACATAACACCTGTATACCGTCTGATGTAGCGTACGCTTTCAATGGCCGATCACTGCCTGGTTGAATGTTGTGTAATCCTTTGCAGTACTCTTCATTTGCGATCAACTTTTCGAACATCTGCTGTGTTACAGTGTTTACCTGTGCTCCTGAATCGATCAGGAATTCGCAAGGCATTCCTGCTACCATAGCCTTTATAATTCCACTGTCAACCGGCTCGTGAACTTCAGCAATAGTAGAAACGTCCCGTTCGGAATCCTGCCGAAGCAAATAGTTTAGTTTTGCAATTACTAGAAATTAGCATCATAATGGGCTGAGATAAGAAGCAGTAATGGCATTGTGATATAATTGGCAGAACATTCATTATTTGGAATATGCTCTTCGTAACGAATTCATTTAGTTTATTATTTCAAGTTCAAGTTAACAAAAAAAGAAAGAAAAACCATATCTCACTTGCCCATTGATGATTATTTTTAAACCTCAATTTTCACTTACAGATTTCTCAGCATTCTCGTCGTCGAGCTTCGTCTCTGGCTTGGTTCCAACCACCTCTACTGTCAACGCCTGTTCCTCAATCTTCCGGTCACCGAGCAGTTGCCGGTTCCTTGCTGCTACTGGCAAAGTGCAGGCTCGCAAAAGATGACCTACGCCACCGCAATTATGGCACGTCATCTTAATAGCAAAACATCTTTCTGCCGAGTGATAAATGCTGTTGCACCGCCATTGGCGAAACTACAAATTTTTGCCAGGGGGTGCACTAGGAACAAATATTCATTAGTTCATCCATGCCTCATTCATCGCCCCATATCTCACAGCAATGCTTCAAAATTCTAGGGGGTGCCTGGCAACCCCGGCACCCCCGGTAGTTTCGCCTATGTGCACCGCGTGCATCGTTCTGGAACAGGAGAGCTTGAACCCCGCCATGTCATGCCTCGTGGAGCCCGTTGGCCTCGATTTCCACCGCGAAGATTAGATCGCTGGTACGGAGTCCTACCGTAGGCTGGAGTTGTGTAACTGGCAACATATCGTGATGGTACACCAGTAGCCCGTACTGCATTCACAGAGGCCGCTGACGGTTCTGCTACGGCTTGCTTTTTGGCGACATACTCCTCATTCAAACGTATAGTCTCGATCTCTCGCACCTTGTCGACTAGATCGGCCATCGCTGCCTTCCGGTTCATCATTCTCAGTGCAGCGATTCTTACTTCCTTGTGCTTGGCCTGCTCGGCCACCGTGCTCAAAACTTCTTCGAATTGTTTTCCTTCTGGGTACTCACACTGCCGGGCTGCTATGCCGACTCTTCTGATAAAGGCCAGATCTGATTCATTGGATTGCTGCGTCATAAGCGCAAGCTTCCTGCGTTGGAGCATAACGTCTGAAGTGGATGCGAAGTACGTCTTGAGGCGGAACATTGCGTTGGAGAACGGGTGCATTTCCAAATCCGGGGCTTCGCTGGAAGATTCAGTTGCCCTGAACACTTCAAGAAGCTTCTGACCCGCCTTGACCTTGAATACTGTGAATTGTGTCGCCTCGTCGGTAATTCCTGCCAACGCCAACGAGTTCTTCAAGAGATCTTGCCACGCGTCGAAGTCAAGCCTGGATATATCTTCACCCTCCATACTCGGCTTACATTCTGGTACGCTTATTGACGACACTGACATCTGGTTCATCGACGACACAAACCGAGATAGTTCGACCGTCGACTCATTCCGACGCTGCGCGATTCGTCGGGTACTGGAGGGTCCTAGCTCGTTTTCAAATTCCGCACTGTTGACTTCTCCACATTCGCTTCTAGCAGACGATAGGCTTGTTTGCAAGGAACGGATTGTCTCTTGTGCCTTTTCCAGTTCTTCCGCAAGAAGGGCATTGCTGGAGTTGGCTTCGGACAATTGTCTTATCGCTGCATCCAACTTCGAGCTCTTCTTCTTCCTGTAAGTTCAAATTTCTAGTTGTCAGTTCTATAACTTTCCTTTTCTTGAAATTTGATTTGAAATTAATTCGTGCAACCAATTTTGAAATTTATCAATGGCTTATCTCTCTTATTTTGCCAATTTTCCAACCTGGCTTACCTTTTTTTTTTGCCAGTGATTTCTCGTTTCTCATGTTTTTCAAACCTTCTCAACTGGGCTCACCTTATTTTTTTGCCAGAGTACTGAAGTTGGCTTATCTTTCATTTTGTTTTGCCAAATTCGGTTATTGGAACGACTTATCATGAATTTTCTGCCGAACCATGTACACATAATTGGTAAGCACGTAACCAGTAGGTTTCATCCTCATTACGACCGTTTTAAACTTACTTGTTGGGAGCGTTAGCTACGCCAATGTCGTACCGCCTGGAATCCATTTTGATTAATTTCAATAAAACTCAAAACTTTATTTTTCGATGCTACCGCGTCGAACATGAAACACTGAATGAGTCCACTTTTCATGCAAGAGCCGTGATTGCTTCAGCTCGCCTCGTTTTCCCGCGTTTTTAGTCGTCCCGAATATTTCTCCGTTCCGCTCTACACACCATTTTCCTACCCTCATCCTACTCCAACAAACTACCTGCGCATCTTTTTTTCCAATCATTCTAAAAGTCTTGAAGCAGCCTCATTCTCTCTCTTTTCCTCCTTCACGTTTTTTCGGTGCTCTCGAGCTAGATCCAACTCTACAACCCTCCAAGATCTCGCGCTTTTTTTCTTTGGCCCACTTCTCGTTTGTCGGAGTCAAAGTCATCGAGTATTTTTTTTTTGAGCTTCTGCTAGCGTTACATACATTGCCTTCGACGGGTGCGTAGAGCTTTGTACACGGTTATCTGTTTTCATTGAATAAAATGTTAAGTTTCAACCTCGCTTTACTACAAATCAAAAGAATAAGACTTTTCACCATTTAGTATTTTTCATGTATCCCCAAGGGGTTGGTCATTCAGCACACTTCATTTGTGCCGTGATTTTTGAGCGTGTGCCAATATGTGCCTAAACTGTGCCGGTTGTTTTTCAGTGTGTGCCGAAGTGTGCCGAACGTGCCGGAGGTGTGCCGAATGTGCCCAGTGGAATATTTTCTTAGAATGTTTTTGCGCTAATTATAATCCTGTCTATTTTTGGCGAATGTTATTGGTCTAGTCGGTGTTTACCGACAAAATTCCACCCAGAACACTTGTCTAGAATCTTTATGAAGGGATTTTTTGCAATCGTAAGTATAATGACAGTTTGATTCCATACCGCAAAGTTGGATTTCTATGTTGTGCCCATGTGTGCCGGATTGTGCCGGCATGTGTGCCGAGATGTGCCGGCATGTGTGCCGGGCACAATGTGCCGAGTGACCAACCCCTTGTGTATCCCACAATCACATCATCTGTTTGTCTGTGATCATCATCACATTATCTGTTTGCCTGTGATCTTACCTCCCGGTCTTCTCCATTGCCGTTTTGGCAGGAAGTCTTACGGGGGAATCTGTTATTCCACGTTCCGGCCTACTCTGCTGCTGTTCAGGCAGGGAGTCTTACCGGGGGATCCTTTTTTTTTATCTTCCGGCCTACTCTGCTGCTGCTGAGGCAGGGAGTCTTTCCGGGGGATCCTTTTTTTCTTCCGGCCTACTCTGCTGTTGTTCAGGCAGGGAGTCTTACCGGGGGATCCGTTTTTCTCCTTCCGGCCTACTCCACTGCTTTTCAGGCAGGGAGTCTTACCGGAGGATCCGTTTTTCACCATCCGGCCTACTCCACTGCTTTTCAGGCAGGGAGTCTTACCGGGGAATTTTCCGATCTAATTTCATTTACTCTTCCTAATCACAATGATCCAAACCAACTTAAATATTCCGTTACAGCCTTCCCGTGAGAGCGCAATGTTTCTACACCAGCTGCGCCATTGTGGTGTCCGAGCTCTCTTTTTCGGCTGATCCGCCATCAGCCGATTTTTTTTCCACTGCTTTTACCACAAGCCAACACGGACGTCCGTCCGTCACAACAACGTTCACTAAACTGAAGTACATCTAAATTTCCATCCAGCACATGCTTACGCATGATTGACGTTTCTGTTACATCTCGCACGCAAGGTGTCAAGTCTGCGTTAGCATTTCGAGAGCACGTTCACAAGCATTCATTCGTGCACGCTAAAATAATGATAATCGCACACGGTATGATAAGACTTTCAAATTGTCCAAACTCTCAAAATATACAACTCATAAGCTGACACCTCTGGCTACTACAGAAGGGTTATCCAAAACGCTCTGGAGAATTCCCAGAGCGCATTCCCATAATGCTAGTAAGCCTAAGATGCCATTAACAGGAGGAAAATGACAAGATAATATAACATTATATGGTTTATGTAATGTAAACCAATACAACATAAACCAATACAACATACCCAAGTAACCACGGTGCTGAAGCCTTATTGCATGCAGATATACGGTGTATTTAGTGCAATCATTACTTTACATGCAAACTTAAGGTTGATTTAAAGTGGAAGTGGGCAATTATACAATCAAATTAAGATTATACTGGTATAATCTTGAAGCAGCCGCATAATTGCCCATTTCCACTTTAAATCAACTTTAAGTTTTCATGTAAAGTAATGATTGCTCTAAGTACACCGTATATCTGCATGCAATAAGGCTTCAGCATCTTGGTTACTTGGGTAACAAAAGAGAACCATTCCAAAACCATTTAATTAAATGTATAACCAGTAGTGAAACTACAAATAAAAACAATATATTTACGGTACATTTTATTGTTTGAAACCATATGTGTACCATACAATGTACGGTTTATTAAAACCCACGTATCAGTATTTATAACAATTCATTTACAATATAATGTATGGTTTTGCAAAAAAATATATATGGAGAAAAATATTTTTTTATATTGTTACGATACTTAACCACCCGTATAGTATATTGTAAAAATCTTATTTACAATATACTGTATTGGGTTCTACATTACATTTTATTGTTATTGTATTTTTATTTTTACAGTGGTGTCTATTGTAAAAATATGGTTTTAAATACAGTAAAACCTCCATGAGTCGATATTGAAGGGACCATCGACTCAAGGAAATATCGAGTAGTGGAACAAAAATCCTTTGGGAATCTTTTTGGGGGGACCATCATAGTAACCCAGAAATTATTTTTCAGTATGGAAAATTTTACCTCCATGAGTCGATATCGAGTCAAGGAACATCGACTCATGGAGGTTCGACTGTAGTACTGTTACAATACAACGTTCGGTTTTTCTACTGTATTTTTTATTCGGGTTGTTGAACCTGTGTGATTGATTGAAGAGTATTGTTATCTAGGTACTGCGGATAAAATCAAAACTGTTGTCACGATATCTCCATTTGCTGCTGTCAAGCCGTTGGAAAGCGAGGAGAAGGATAAATTTTGTTTTGAGCCTATTTTAGCTAATTTTGTATCAACTATCCATCAAAATTTCCATCGCTAATGGAAAATAATGAACTTTGAACACGAGAACAAAATCGGAATAAAGGTGGATTGATCATGTTTACCATTTCCGAACAGCGTCGCGACGGCGTGTTTGACAACCGCGTTGAGAGAGGTGGTTGCAAGAAAATTGAACGCTCGTGCGTGTTTACAAGCGGTGTGCCGGGAGTGTGAAGGTGTGTGTTAGCTAGCTTGAAAAATAAAACCGTTTCTATTCGCACCACCTAGATTTTCTATAGTCTATTTTACGAAACGACAACAGTGTTGATATTGATATTAACACTCACGGGCTTGGGCGCAACCTCCTGTCAAATTTTCATTCATGAAATGAGCGATCAGCTGATCCGAAACGTCTCGTAAAATGGCTCATTAACGTTTTTCGCGTTTTCCCATACGATTTGACAGTTCTTGACTACCATGCTTCCGTGAGCTTGAGGTGAAAATTAAAGAAAGTTGACAACCGAGAGTAGCGCAGACCGAGGCAGACGATGCATAGGCCTTTTCATGTGACAGATCCGTGCATGCATTTGTTTACAAGGCTTGAACAACAGCTGCTAACACGAACGTGTCATCACAGACAAACAGACGTAACACTCTGATAATTCCCATCGTACACCGATTTAACGGTCTTTTTCAAAATTTGATAGTTGGCCAACTGCCCAACCGTGGCGCTCGCATCGTTTTTGTTGGAATTTGACGTTTGCTCACTACCGCCACCTAGTTGGTGATCGGTCAAACATAGGCCTTTTAGCATTGGGCGAATATGTTTTCGTGACTATGATTTGAATCGAAAAATGTTCGAAGTGTTACGTCTGTTTGTCTGTGGTGTCATCTTCATAGAAGAACTGTCAAACGCCCGAACAATCAGCTGATTTAAGACGTCAAATGAAAAGGCCCATTGAATAAAAGCGATGGTGTCGCCGCCGGACTGTCAGCGCTGGAAACTAAATGCTATAAAAGTTCTTGCATGCAATTTTCACTGCTGGCGCCAACTGATAGCCACAGACAAACAGACGTAACACCTTGAACGATTGTCATGGAAATCCATCGCCCAGTTCACACTACCATCACCTGGTGGAAAAGTTGCATGAATCACTGTGTTGTGCAATACCGTAAACAGAAGGCGCTAGTGTGAAACGTCAAACGCATAGAAAAACGATGCGCGCGCCTCTGGTTGTGAAAGCCACAACTATGAAAATTCAAAATGATCGTTAAAAGCGTGGTCGATGGAAACTTTGCAAGTATTACGTCTGTTTGTCTGTGTGATAGCAGTCAATAAAAATGTACACAGCAATCATTCTATCACAGACAAACAGACGTAACACTTGCGAAATTTCCATCGACCACGCTTTTAACGATCATTTTAAATTTTCACAGTTGTGGCTCTCACAACCAGAGGCGCGCGCATCGTTTTTCTATGCGTTTGACGTTTCACTTTAGCGCCTTCTGTTGACGATATTGCATAACACAGTGATTCGTGCAACTTTTCCACCAGGTGATGCTAGTGTGAACTGGGTGATGGATTTCCATGAAAATCATTCAAGGTGTTACGTATGTTTGTCTGTGATTCTATTATTGTTTTCCCAGTCAATCCAACACATTCTCTCGGTGGAACTATTGAGCTTCTCGAGAATTTTTAGCATTTCGACAAGTTTCTCTTCGACCTCTAGGTTGTGCGCCAGGGTATAATGTGTGTAGGGCACTTTGCGACGATTAACTCAAATCCGCACACCAGCGCACAATTTGCGCGCCGACTGCCCATGCGCCAAGTTTTTCACTTGCCAAATCACTATTAATCAGTGGTTTAACGAAGTAAAAGCTTTGTTACCGTCAATAATATCTTTGTTGTACATTATATCCAGACATAAGGAAGCTCAATGTTTTAGACAAAAAATGGATCCGAACCCTAAGAGAGATAGACCACTTGGCGTGAACCATTTTGACACTTGTTTATTTACATTTTGTATGGCGCACAACCCGGCGCATGGGCTGTCGGCGCAAGTTGTTGACCAGTATGCGGATTTCAGAAAAGATTCGCAATATTTGGGTGCACACCTAGCAACACTATCGCCAAAAAACAACGTAAAACAACGGCAAATTTGTACCCCTATTCGAAATGTGACAGCGCCGCGTAATGGCCACATCCCCAGTTATTTCAAAACAACCGCTGCAATGCTTTACACAATCGCACTGCATGAGTTCGGACGTCTGTTCTCTTATGCATTTCGTCCGCCACCAATCGATAGGCCGCCATCGCCATCTATATTTGAAAGCAATGAAACGTTTTTGTCGTTCTGTACCACCCTGTATTTCTCATAGAGAGCTAACGTGGCGTGCGCTGCGTGACGTTTTGCGATTGTCAGTAGAGTAGAAAATAGTAAACAAAACCCTCCCGGTGGCTGGTGTGACATAAGTTTTCAAGTAATTTTTAGTTAGTAGTAACTTTAAAATTAAGCCGTATATTCAATTATTTTGTTATTAATTCGCAATGTCTATGAGTAACAAAATGTACAACGTGAGTAGGAAGCTATTATCGGCGACCAGCTTACCGCAGGCATCAAGTAAGTTCCTCCTTCATGTATGAACTCACGACCTCGACAGACGACAGCATGTTTGCATTGCAGGATTTTTCTCGGCCACCTCCAAATTGCAGAGCGCTGCCAGCAGTTTATTCGCCGAAGAACAGAATCGTCAGAGGGATATGGTTGGCCGCATAGAGAAAATCGAGATCCGATACCTCGGAACGCCCAAAGACACAACCCTGGTGATGAATCAGGGACTTTCTACTCCACTCGATTGCGCTAAACGTAAGTTATACTGCAAGTTTTTTTGTTTCACAGAGTATTTTATCTTAACATAGAGCATGAGCACCAACTATGTAATGTAGTGCAATATTAAAACTCGTTAACGCAGAGTTTGTAGTAAAATTTTCTAAATATAATATGGTGGTCTGTCGTTTAATATGCAGGAAAAAGTCGGGAAAGTGTATAAACAAGTTGTAAAATGATGATTCATTCTGTACGAATCTGTTGGGATAAATACGACAAACCTATTGATTAACCCTTTGTTTTTCAGATATTGGTGAAAAATACTGCCGATTCTCCGCTCTGGCCCTTCTCGATAACAACACTCCGTGGGATATGCGAAGACCATTGGAAGAACCCTGCACGCTTCAGCTGCTGAACTTCACTTCGGCAGATCCGCATCTGGTGAACAAGGCATTCTGGAGAACTTGTTCATTCCTTCTTGGAGCGGTTCTGCACAAAAGCTTCAAGGATGAAGCAGGCCTGTTCTTGCACAGTTTCCCCAAACCAAATGGTAAGTGAATAGCGATTTTTGATGTTTTTTAAATTAACTTTAGATCAATGTTTGTTTTAGTGAAAACGGGTAGCTTTGTCCACGATATTGCCTTATCCAAAAACGGATGGAAGCCAACGATCCAAGAGCTACGTGCTTTGTCGATTGAGATGGTTAAACTAGCCCAGCAGGACCTTCCCATCGAACGTTTGGATGTAAACAGCGAGTTAGCTCAGCAGATGTTCAGCGACAACCCGTACAAGCGTGAGCAGATTCCAAGCATATCAAGCCAGAATAATGGGTTGATCACGGTTTACCGAGTGGGAGATCACGTTGACATCAGTAAAGGACCCATGGTCAGCTCCACCGGATTGCTTGGAAAATGTACGGTTGCCGCCATACACGAAATTCCCAAGTCAAGCACGGATCAACTGTCGCTCTACAGGGTACAAGGCGTGGCGCTGCCTATTGGGTTAAACTTGAATCATTTCGCTTACGGTATTCTGGAAGATCGTGCGAAAAAACTGGTAAGCTGCTGAATGCATATGAAATGAACACCGTAAGATTGCCCTATTTCTTTTTTTTTTTGCAGAATCCTGCAAAACTACCAAATGAGCCTTATGAAGAGGTTGCATCAGAACAGGTGGCGTAAGAAGTAATGTTCTATTATTTTACTTTCTTCCAATAATAGAGTCAAAAAGGAAAATATTTGAGTTTCACTATTCGGAAAGAAAATAAGCCAGTATCTAAAGCATCAAAGGATCTAAACATTTCAATTTCTAACAATATTGTGTAACGAGCCTAAGCGCAGTGTTGGGAATACTCACGTGCAAACGTTATACCTACTTGCTACTATCTCAGTTCAGAAGCATGTTGTATTTCTGCAAATATCTGGACTAGCTTAGTCCGGTAATGTGTTATTAGTAAGGAATCCTTTGAACAGTTGGCCTTGGGGTGAAAAAGGACTACTGTTACTAATATCTCGACTCAGTAAAGAGATATAAAGATGACGTCCTCAACAAAATCGTTCAAGTGTATAAAAATCAGTGCCGCAAAGATTTCCAATTAACAATTGGGTTTTTAAATTTGTAAATTTATTATTTTTTTTAATATTTTACGAAAGAGCACCTTTTTCTGCGCCACTCTGATTTTTTCAGATTTTTCGAACTTTATTTAGATACCGAAAATCAATTTCAAAGAGATTTTTTGAAATTACCTTTTGACAGGTGGACAACTGCTTGACAGCTCCGCCCAGTACAAAATCCGCCGAGAGGTGTTTGGCCAAATCGCTCCCTTATAAACTTAAACATGTTTTAAATAGGTTCCCGGAAACCATAATTCATGAAAATTTTGATGTCGCCCCAGTCTGGTGTGCAGTTTAAGCATATGAAATTAACTCATTACCGTTAAAGAAACCAATTATGTACCACACTAGATGGCACTGGTGTAATTTAGATCATGGGTCTTGATTAACATACGTGGAAAAAGTTTCATTGTAATCGTTTCAGTATTTCCGACTTAAGCGTTACATTTACGTAAAATAATTGTTATTTTTTTCTTTATTTGTACAAGATTCACAAAATCTAAATTTCTCGCATCGGAGATATCTCCGTCAATACTAAACCTGATGAAATTTTGATTTTGATCTATATATAATAAACTGTTGCTGGTTGAAAAATCAGCCATTTTGATGCATGCAATCAAAAGTTATACACTATTTTTCGTGGTGCAATTTGAGTCGGAACACCCTTTAAAGTTATTATCTAAAACGAAATCACCTCATGTTACAATGGTTGTTTTTATCAACTAAGCACCACAACGATGGCCAATAATGTCCCAAAAATATATAACAACACTTATTGTTTCACGAATTTACTTTGGTAAATACAGTGGATCTAGCACTACCCAACGAACTGGCAAAAGCTCTTATCACAAGTGTAAACCTGAAGCTATGGCCTCCGAAGTAGTTTGGTTGATCTGGAATATTTCAAAACTATATTGGAATGCCTCATGAAATGCCAGGGGGATTACAAAGTTTGGCTGACCTAGAATATCCCTATAGTGTCTCTAAATGATATTAGAGATTTCAAGAGCTTCACGGATCCCAGCAGACTATGAAATGCTATTATTTATAGAGAAAACACATTAGACTTCAAGGAGGCAGGTTAACAGAATCATTCCACGGTAGACCTCAAAGAGCATATCTGGTGAACCGCTTTTGGACTCTCTCGATGCCTTCAGCATAGACGGCATGAAACGGAGCCCAAACTTGCACTCCGTACTTCAATACACTGCGAACTAATGCACAGTAACGAGCCTGGATAAAACAAAGAGGAGAAACGTCAAAATTGGAACAGTCGATATAGTGTCATCCCCATAGTTCCAATCGAGCAGGAGACCTGTCAAAACGACAAGGATTCTCCACTTTGGTATACTCGAGACACTTTAATGCACAGTACAGCGATTGAAGTGCATAAATGTCATCGAAATGCTGAGTATTGCGTCGCAGGAAACCAAGCATTGCATTGGCTTTGGCCGTAGTTATGGCAACATGTTGGTCGAAGCGAAGTTTAGAATCGAGAATCACACCAAGATCCTTGATCGACGAAACTCTCTCCAGAGGTTTGCTATCTAAGCTGTACTCAAATCTAACAATAGACCGGCGATGATTGAACGAGATCACTTTACACCTCTTGGCATTCATCTGCATACCGTTCATATCGCACCATTTCGACACACGTTCGATGTCGGCTTGTAAAGCGCAGCAATCTAGTATCGTTTTTACTACTCGAAACAGCTTCAAATCATCCGCGTAGAGCAGTTTGCCAGACTGCAAGCGATCGCATAAATCATTTATAAAAAGGACGAAAATGAGCGGTCCAAGATGGCTGCCTTACGGAGCTCCTGGCGATATATCGATTAACGAGATTTTTAGCCTTAGGCTAGTTCATCTCGGGACCCACGCCTTACTTCCCTTCCAAAGGAAGAACTCACATTTTGCGAGTTTGTCGGGAGTGGGATTAATAGAGGTAATAAACTATAGAGGAAGAATGTCGCTGACGTCGCTGCCGAAACATCTCTTGCTGGCGGAGATAAGCCGGGCTATAAGTGTCAAAGCGAAAAAGTATGCAGTTTGACAGATAGGTACCCGACATGTTTGTGAACGAGAACAAAAGGAATAGCAGCGACATTGGGGACTACGAAGCAAATTACCACAGTTGACCATGTGCGTGAAGCGCCGATTTTTTAACATGGGGAAGCATAGGAATTAAGTCAATTTTAAAATGCTTCTAAAAAATTCAAAACATTATTTAATTAAAAACGGATTCATGTACGGGTTAAGAACCTTCGTTTTCTACACAATCAGTACTTAATCTGGGAAAAAACTTTTTAATCAAAATAATATGCTTAAAAGTTTGCTAATTGAATTTCTCATCACGTACACCAACCCGCTTTTAATTAAATATTGTTTTAATTTTTTTTTAGAAGCATTTGAAAACTGACTACCTATGCTTCCCCATGCTAAAAAATCGGTCCTTCACGCATACAGTCAACTTTTTCCAGGTGGCAGCAGCGTACCTTCGAACTCTCGAATTCGTCCTCTATAGTTTATTAACTCTATTGTGGGATTCGATCCCAGGTAAGACGAGCTTGGTGCACTATGGGAAAAGTGGTGGTCAAAAATCGAAAAATTTACTTGCTTTGAATGACGTGTCTCATATACCATTCGATAGCCAGATAGTTCAAACCTAGATTCCCAAAATTTCAGCTCTCTGTGATGGAAATTCATTGCGCCTCAGATAACAGACTTAGAAAAATAGTGAAAATTGTAGAAAAAATGCATTTTAAACAAATGCAATTTTCTCAGTGAAAAAAACGATTTAATTTTGGAATTTAATCCACTGTTGGAAATGTTATTGTCTGAACTTCAAAATGGGTGTATGGTTGGGGTTACACGGTTAATTGAAATTGGTAAAAAAATGAGTAATTATTGACAAAAACAACATATTTTGCCTAAGTTGGTCTATAACTAACAAGCAGGGTCGAGCAGTCTCAAGAGACCGCCACCACAGTTTAATTTGGGGTCTATACTATCTGCGGAACGCGAATCCAGCTGCGGATAGCTGCGGATGAGCGTCATTTTGACATAAAATCGAAAAATTGATTTTTTTTAATTATTTTTTTTTTGTTAATTTCGATTATTGGTTATGCGAGCACATACAAAAAAAGTGCAAATTTAACAGTGCTTCAAAGGTGGAACTGTTAATTGTCAAATTAAGTCTTAGAAATGTCACACACTTAATTATTTTTATGTTAAAAATGGGTAAAAACTGACAGAAAATTATCGTTCCATACAGAAACTGTATCAACCCATCTGGACTGAAATGCTTCATGGTTCACGAAAATCTTGTTTATATTTTCAAAAGATATTTACCAACGGGGAAAGAAAAACTACATCTTATATATTTATTTTATTAAAAAAATACCTACTTGTATTTAAAAGACGAGGACATTATTTTCAAATCGTTAGTTCGTTTTCAACTTAAACGCTAGCAACATGAACATCGCACAGTAGTTAATTAATTTAAAACAAATCTGAAAGTAATTGTTTGTGGTTATATGGAACATGGGAGCATCATGTTACCACAGACAAACAGATGTATCACTTGGAACAAAATGCGATCAAAATCATCGTCACAAAAACATAAGCGCACAATGCTAATTACGCTGTGGTTCGCAAACCCACTGAGTAGATGGCGGTAGCGAGCAAACGTCAAACAGGAGCAAAAACGAGTTGTCTGTGGTGTTACTTAAGATCTAAAAAAATCAATGCAACAACAGCATTTGAATATATCAAGGCAAAATCTAATTTCGATCTTGGTAAAGAAGAACGACTACTTCAAAAGTTGAAGAACGTAGGACAATATTTTTACAATCCATAGCAAAAGGCTCACGCAAAAAAAAATGCTTTGAAAAATACAATAACGATTGCATACAGACATAACGATTCAAATAGGGTGAATTTGATTAGCCATGTTCTCAAAAATCGTGAAAGTGAATCCAAAATGTTTACAATTCCCAAAAATGTATATGGAATGATGTCACTTGAACAGAAAAATGAGTAGATATTGCTTGTGGATTTGATGAAGTTTCAAGAGACAGTTTAATAAAACTTATGATGGAAATTTATTAATGCAAAATGATATTCTATTTAGTAGTATATTCATTCCTGTCTTATACAAAATGGAGACAAACCATCAACCTAGTAAATGATGGTGATATGTGTTCAGTTAAATAATAGAAGCATATTAACAAATTATTCATTCGACGAGTTTGAAAAAAAATATTACAGTAGGGGGGGGGGCAGATAAGTTGGAGGGGAGGGGCTCTTGATGGATAAATAATTCTTTACCAAAATACCTAATTGATAAAACAATACTACCCAAGTAACCACTAAGCCGTAAAAATTGGCACCAAGTTGGTTCTATATCCACATGAAGAGCAATGTTAACAGAGCTCATTAGAATTACATCCTATAATAGATCTGCTTAAAAGCCAATTTTGGCGAAATATTCGGCTGATATACGGCCAGCTTCAATCTGCGTACCGAGTCTCTGGTGAAAGAGTTGTCAAAAATGGGTCAAGAAAAAAGAAAAAAAAAGTTATTTACTTTCTTTATTTTTTTCTCCGAATGTTTTCCATCGAAGTCTACTTTTCTTCGATTTTTACGGCCTGATCCAGATTCGATCTGATGTCCTCGGGGTTGTTAGTCTTAAGTGGATGTCGTCACGTTTCTCATCTGCTCCATCGATGCACCAAGAGATCGGTTTGCTCAGCACCGTATTTAAGGAAAAGAAGGCAACAAGTTGGGACAGCATTGATGTTTCGATCCGAATGTTCCGGATGATCCGATGTTCGGATCTGAAATCGGGCACAATGTGGCCGCATTGGAAATGTATAAAATGGTTTTATGTAGGGTGGAGAGATCTGCAGGAGATGCAGCTATAGGGAAGTTTGGGAGGTTGACGAGGTTCCGTAACAAGAGGAATAAAAATGGGGCCCATCGATTAGTTTTGGTGTTCGTCTGTAGGAAAAACGATTGAAACTCCACAGGTAAACATCCGACGAGACATCCGATGCATTTATATCATAATCAAGGAAGCAGCTATACATTTTCTGTTTCCATTTAATGCTTGAAGTGTCCGACGACAAGCTTCCACCGCCCTATCGATCGTACGAAGTTTTCGAGGAGATTTTATTGTTTTGCTTCGGTTCAGTTTTGTTTTGCTTGAAATCAGCTTTGATTGATGTAAACTACAGTCACTATATACACAGTCTGGCGGACTGTCACTTTCGACCGGAGCCAATCGAGCATGACGTCATAGTGTCCACACCGATAAATGCTACACCGTGACGTCATGCTCGATTGGCTCCGGTCGAAAGTGACAGTCCGCCAGACTGTGTATATAGTGACTGTAATGTAAACGTCATGCACGCCAAGCCTTTTAACAGCACTGTCAGGCTTCTTATTCGGCTGATAGACACTGGGTTTACAAGCACTATAGCATAGCGTCATATACAAATATACGGCTCATTTCAGTGCTTACTATTTATAATGCCTAAGAGCATTTGAAAATTTCCTACTGAGCCTATTGACACGAAAAAGCTGCTGTATGACCTTTAGACCGCTTACGCTAGTGCTTAGTGGTTACTTGGGTATTATGTAACATTAAAAAATGGGGGGGGGGGTCATATTTTGCCTAGAAGGAGGGGGGGGATGCTTCTACCTCCACCTCTCCTATTTTATCTTATGCACGGTAGTCTTATTCTAGTTTTGATTTGCATTTGAACTGCCCTAAAAATTAAAAACAAACGTTTAAGTTTATTGTTCAGGAATAAGTAGCTCCTAACTGGGTTAAATTCTAGTTACACCTTTCAGATGAGATGAAAATACATAATTTTGACTAATGTTATGCTAATCTTACTAGAATACCACAGACAAACAGACGTAACACTCTGATATTTTGCATCGTACACCGATTTAACGGTCTATTTAAAAATTGATAGTTTCGAAAAATGTTCGAAGTGTTACGTCTGTTTGTCTGTGAGAATACTATCAAAAAATGCGTAAAAACCAAAAAAATATTTTTGGTCACCACTTTGTATGCCCCATAGTGCATTGGTGCAAGGATGCCAGGCGTAAAGCGATAGATTGTGAGAAGATTACTGTGAAGCGGCACAGCCCGCTTGGTTGCACAACTTGTAGGCGTTATATGACAGATTGACACTGTGCTGTGATGAAAGTTGGAAGGAAGAGAAACGGCTTTTTTCAATCCGTTTCTGGTTCTAGCGATCGCCACGAACATACGAATATACATGAGATGTATATGTAGGAAAGAGAGAGAGTGAGAGAGAAAGTATATAGAAAGATACAAAGTAGGAGGAAAGGGACGAGACAGAGATTGAACCCAGGACCTTCTGCATATGAACCAGAAGCGGTAGTCACTAGACCACCAATACATGATCCATGTGCCAAAAATAAACATGTCCCACCAACACACCAACATCCGCATGACCTTGTGCAGGCGCAGAGAATTCAACGGCCTGATGTGGGCAAATGATTGCAATCATCACTTCCCTCCCCTTCCCCATTCACCTGCAACCTGACGCAGCAGGCGCCATTGTCGCCTTAAAATACAAGACCACCAACGCTCACACACTGAAGATGCCTGTTAGTCCCAAGCATCTATCTCATTGGTTTCTTGTGTGAGTGTAGCTGATCTGGCGATACTGCAGTTTCAACTGCGGGCGGTCAATCAAGCTCAAGTGGGATTCGATCCCAGGTCCTCGGCGTGATAGTCAAGTGTTCTAACCATCACACCAGGTCCGCTCCACAAAAAGTGATATTTGTTTGTTTGAGATAAGAGAAAAGTACTGAAAATAATATCTCAATTTTACTCCTGGAACATCATCATCATAGCACATTTAGTTCTTGGTAAGATCTAACCAATAGCAGTGAGCTATTTGATTGATCTTCAAATATCAAGTTTTACTATTGGTTAGATGTTTTTTTTTTTATTCTTAATCACTTAACCTAATTTACAGCTCTATTGTCCACTGGGGCACTACGTGAGCAATTTCAATTGACAGCTGCACTTACAATTTGTACAGCGGCTAGATTCTATTCTACTTCATCGAACTGGTTGCCTTTCTGCTGCTTTCACTTTTCTACTTTATACCTGGTAGAATGCCCAAGTAACCACTAAGCCGTAAAAATTGGCACCAAGTTGGTTCTATATCCACATGAAGAGCAATGTTAACAGAGCTCATTAGAATTACATCCTATAATAGATCTGCTTAAAAGCCAATTTTGGCGAAATATTCGGCTGATATACGGCCAGCTTCAATCTGCGTACCGAGTCTCTGGTGAAAGAGTTGTCAAAAATGGGTCAAGAAAAAAGAAAAAAAAAGTTATTTACTTTCTTTATTTTTTTCTCCGAATGTTTTCCATCGAAGTCTACTTTTCTTCGATTTTTACGGCCTGATCCAGATTCGATCTGATGTCCTCGGGGTTGTTAGTCTTAAGTGGATGTCGTCACGTTTCTCATCTGCTCCATCGATGCACCAAGAGATCGGTTTGCTCAGCACCGTATTTAAGGAAAAGAAGGCAACAAGTTGGGACAGCATTGATGTTTCGATCCGAATGTTCCGGATGATCCGATGTTCGGATCTGAAATCGGGCACAATGTGGCCGCATTGGAAATGTATAAAATGGTTTTATGTAGGGTGGAGAGATCTGCAGGAGATGCAGCTATAGGGAAGTTTGGGAGGTTGACGAGGTTCCGTAACAAGAGGAATAAAAATGGGGCCCATCGATTAGTTTTGGTGTTCGTCTGTAGGAAAAACGATTGAAACTCCACAGGTAAACATCCGACGAGACATCCGATGCATTTATATCATAATCAAGGAAGCAGCTATACATTTTCTGTTTCCATTTAATGCTTGAAGTGTCCGACGACAAGCTTCCACCGCCCTATCGATCGTACGAAGTTTTCGAGGAGATTTTATTGTTTTGCTTCGGTTCAGTTTTGTTTTGCTTGAAATCAGCTTTGATTGATGTAAACTACAGTCACTATATACACAGTCTGGCGGACTGTCACTTTCGACCGGAGCCAATCGAGCATGACGTCATAGTGTCCACACCGATAAATGCTACACCGTGACGTCATGCTCGATTGGCTCCGGTCGAAAGTGACAGTCCGCCAGACTGTGTATATAGTGACTGTAATGTAAACGTCATGCACGCCAAGCCTTTTAACAGCACTGTCAGGCTTCTTATTCGGCTGATAGACACTGGGTTTACAAGCACTATAGCATAGCGTCATATACAAATATACGGCTCATTTCAGTGCTTACTATTTATAATGCCTAAGAGCATTTGAAAATTTCCTACTGAGCCTATTGACACGAAAAAGCTGCTGTATGACCTTTAGACCGCTTACGCTAGTGCTTAGTGGTTACTTGGGTGATGAGCACAAGGATGATGATGGATGGCCGTTGTTCCTTTCCAGTCCGATTGGGGGTCCATTATGAGTAGCAGTTCGCCGATGTCCAGGTATCCGGGTCCGTTTGAAGAGGGTCAGTGTCAGTGTCAGTGTCAGTTGCTCACAGGGGAAAAGCAACTGACGAAAAATTGCAAATGCCGGGGGTGGGAATCAAACTGGTTAGATGGTTAAAAAAACAAATTTTTGCCATTATTTTCAGTACTTTTACCTCTTATCTCAAACAAACCAATATCACATTTTGATCGTCAGTGTTTGACCTCTGCTCGGGTAAGCCTATTAAATGTGCTATTAATTTGGAACACCTAGAACATCCCAAAAAATAAAACACCTTTCTTATCCTTGACGAAGGCTAAATGAATACATATGAACGTAACCCATATCTAAATTCAGCTTTTAGAACAACTGGTATGTCAATGATGTCGTTTCTACAAACTTTATGGTATTCAGGATGTTCTAGGCAGAGCCGTAGCGTACGGTTGGCCAGGTTGGCCCACGCCAAGGGCGCCAACCTCAGAGGGGCGCCGAAAAGGGTCAAGGCTAGAAGGAAACAGGATAATGCTATTGTTTTCTTAAAGTTATCAATATTTCATTACTTATAGCAGTGTTTCCCAAACTTTTAGGAGGTATCGCCCCCTTGGAGCTTGAGAAAAACTTTTTCGCCCCCCTAAATGAGATTTATTTTTTTTATGAAAAAGGCTGAAACTTTGTTGAGCTGAAGCCCTCAAAAACCCACTATTTGACACTACTGTGGTGAAACTGATATTTCAGGCCAAACATGTCTAAAGGTCCAATCTGCAGAAGAGAGGCTCTCTTTGGTTTGCCTCTCTTTCGTTAATATCTCAGCTGTTTATTTGTTTCATGATTGTCTCCTTGCATTGAACGATGGTCAAAACAATCGTCTTTTGATTTGTACTGTAAAAATAGTTGAAAAGTATATCATTACATTGCAATAATTGAAAGAGAAAGTGAACAAAGAGAGCCTCTCAAATGCAGATAGGACCTATTGAAATGTTTGGCCTGATTTAATGTATCTAAAATAGTATCTCTTATTAAAAAACGCATTATTGCATGTATAACAATACATTTTGAAATCATGTTTGTGCTATACATATTCTTGAACAAAAACGAGCAAACAGAATGGATTGTAAACATTTAGGAAAACTCGTTATCTTACACCAGATATTTTACTAGTGTTTTTAAAAGGGTTCTCCTACTGGTAGGATATTGAAATACAATTTCAAAAATATTTTTTATACAGAAAGAACAAATCAGGAATATATCTGTGTATTTTCAAATATAGTCAGCTTTTCAAAGTAAACGCAAATAATGAAAAACCAGTATAAATTGGAGAAACTTCTATTGTCAAATAAGTAAATATGCAACAGTAATTACTCGGTTTTGCGGGAAATCAACGCTGAATTCGTGGAAAAAAAATCAAAATAGCTACTAGTAATAAGTTTAAAATTTTCAAACAATGTGTGATAGCTCCCATCCAAAACGTGTTCTGAAATTCGTCTGAAACATCATGATTTTGATTGATAATTCCATGAAAAAAAACGCCCATGAACTAAAAACAAAACTTTCTCATCAAGTAAAAAACGGTTCTGCTCATAATCTCTTATAAAAGTTTCTTCATAGTTTCTTAATATGTATAATATTAGATCTCCATAATTCTTAGGAATTATTTAGGAAATTCATATAGCACTCTTATTTGTGTTTTTTTTTTTCTTGGAATTTTGACGAAAAGTCCTCATAAACATAAAAAAATTCTGTAAAACAGATATTTTTCAATATTGCGCGCAAACCCCAAAATTTTATTCCCACCTTTGGGTTTCCGCGCCGAAGACCCAGCGCCAGATTCGGCGACACAGAGACATGACAGCACTGTCGCTGGACAGTTGGTAATCCTGATATTTGACGGCGGTCATCCGTTAGTTGTGAGAGTGGATTGTTTTCATGCAAATAGAGCATTTCGCTGAAAATGCACGTGTATTAAGTAAATATTGACAGATTTCTTGCTGTGTTAGTGTGGAACTTAGCGTTTTGCTGTATCGCGGAAGCCATCGCTGAAAAAAAAACCCAGATTAATCCACCTAGTGGTGATAGCGCCTTTCTCGTCGAATATATACTCATGATCTTTACGTCAACATAAGCCGATCCTGAGAACACTTATACGCTTAATGCGATTCATGTAAAATTTGACCTCCTTATGAACCAAATTGTGCACAGTAATTTTAGACGCAAAAGAAGATTGGAAAAACTTTATTCAGTGTTGATGCTTTATATTAACACCACAGGAATTTGAAATGGAGTGGTTTGATGGGATTACTTTGGTTACGATTTTATTCGCTTGTACATATAAGAAGACTTTGACTATTTCTTCACTTTTAATCTTACCCAACGTTTACCAGGCTATCAAAAAAGCCACCATTTGATTTATTGCTAACATTGGTTTTGTTCACTTTCATAATTCCACTATTTTAAGTGCCGCATGCATGGGTTTGGTTCAATTTTACGTTTGACCATTTCCGGCGGACACCTGATACCGATTCCATGGCACTACTGGTTGTCCCAAATATTGTATGGATATGGCTATTTTCTTGTCAACTGGTTATCAGGCTGCCTGAAAAGCCGCGAATTGATGTGTTCCATGGGGAGCATCCATTAAGTGCGTGACGCTGAAATTGGGAATTTTCGAAGCTCCCCCTCCCCTCTTCGTACGGGTTTTTCCTATACTTAACCCGGGAGCGGTCGCATCGTGTACTGAGTACACGCACCATGAAAAAAGTATGATGATTATGTATGATTTTGGTTTACTTCTATATTTTACCATTTCCGGCGGGGCACTCGTTACCTGTTCTTCAACACTACCGGTTCTCCCAAATGTGCGTCTGAGACTTTTTGCTGATAAACTGTCAATTAGGTTATTGAAAAAGCCGCGATTTGGTGTGTCGCATGCATAGGTTCGGCTTACTTTTATATTTTACCACTTATGACGAGACACCCAAATTCGGTTCCCGGACAGGACCTGTTGTCCCAAATTTGCTCTGCGACTATTTTTTTTGCTAACCGTTCAACAGGTTACCGAAAAAACCGCTGTTTGATGTGTCGCATGCATGGGTTTGGTTCATTATTATATTTCAACACTTCCGGTGGGACATCCGGAACCGGTTCCGGAACACTACGTGTTCAGATGAGACTAGTTTCTTGCTAACCTTTCATTAGGTTATCAAAAAAGCCACGCTCTGATGTGTCGTATGCATGGGTTTGGTTCACTTTTACATAAGGCGATTTCCGACGAGACACCCGGAACTGATTCCGCAATACAACTGTTAGTCTCGATTCTGTCACATTCGCCCGAAAACCATTCGCCCGAATAACAAACGCCCGTGGGACAAACGCCCGAATTCCATTCGCCCGAATAGACCATTCGCCCGAATGACCGTTCGCCCGAAGAGACCATTCGCCCGAAAGTCATACGCCAGAACGATTCCTTGCAATTTCTTAGAACAAGTTTTTTTCTGGTCTGCCATGATGGAAGTTTAAGGACAGACGCATGGTGTATTCAGTATCCGACCAATCGCAAGAACAGCTGGACTAACGCTTATAATTTTCATATTAATTTACTTTGAAAGAACGGCCTATGTTTTGAAGAAGGCATAATTGTTTGTGAAATAATAGGACATTAACTGTTATAGCATTGTTGATCGAAAAGATAAAGACAAAACTTCAGCACAGAGTAGTCAACACTTTCAAGTTAACAAAAGAAGGGACAATTCCAATCAATTGGAATCCACAGCTATATTGCCGAAAATGTATGTAACAGAATAAGTCTTAAATCAGACTGTGTTCAAAGAAAGCAAAACCCTCCGACGAAAATGGTTGCAGTTACTTTTAGTTGATCAGAGCGTTCAGCCATAAGCGAGGACGACGCCTAAATTGATTTCAGAAAATTGTTTTCAAGATTATTATGGTTTTCGGGCGAATGGTCTTTCGGGTGAATGATCTTTTCGGGCGATTGGTCTTTCGGGCGAATGGTCTTTTCGGGCGAATGGTCTTTTCGGGCGAATGACTTTCGGGCGGCCGTTACATTCGGGCGTTTGTCATTCGGGCGTTTGGAATTCGGGCGAATGGTTTTCGGGCGAATGTGACAGAACCGTCGCATGCATGGGTTTGGTTCTCTTTTATATTTGGCCACTTCCGTCGGGACCCTCCGGAACCGGTTCCGGAACACTACCGGTTCAGATATGGTCTGATACTGTTTTCCTGCTAACCGTTCATCAGATTATCGGAAATGCCACTGTTTGATGTGTCACATGCATGGGTTTGGTTCTCTTTTATATTTGGCCACTTCCGTCGGGACCGGTTGAGATATGGTCTGATACTGTTTTCCTGCTAACCGTTCATCAAGTTATCGGAAATGCCACTGTTTGATGTGTCGCATGCATGGGTTTGGTTCTCTTTTATATTTATATTATATTTGGCCACTTCCGTCGGGACCCCCCGGCAGGCTTGTCCGCACTGAGCGCATGAAAATTCTGCTCTTTGGATTTACACCATCACGCACATCATAAATTAGAAATCTTTTCATCTTATCAGATAGAATGATGTTGAAATATCCTAAATGTCATTTCGAACTGTCCAAAAACCGCACCGCAGAGCCACACGGAGCGCGCAAACAGATTTTCACCCGGGTGAAAACACTCTAGTGAATTTCACTTTGAACGGCCCGTGCAGCTCTGCGGTGCGGTTTTTTGACAGTTCGAAATGACATTTAGGATATTTCAACATCATTCTATCTGATAAGATGAAAAGATTTCTAATTTATGATGTGCGTGATGGTGTAAATCCAAAGAGCAGAATTTTCATGCGCTCAGTGCGGACAAGCCTGCCCTCCGGCACCAGTTCCGGAACACTACCGGTTCAGATATGGTTTGATACTGTTTTCCTGCTAACCGTTCATCAGGTTATCGGAAATGCCGCTGTTTGATGTGTCGCATGCATGGGTTTGGTTCTCTTTTATATTTAACCATTTCCGTCGGGACCCCACGGAACCGGTTCAGATATGGTCTGATACTGTTTTTCGGCCAACCGCTCATCAGGTTATCGGAAATGCCGCTGTTTGATGTGTCGCATGCATGGGTTTGGTTCTCTTTTATATTTGGCCACTTCCGTCGGGACCCCCCGGAATCGGTTCCGGAACACTACCGGTTCAGATATAGTCTGATACTGTTTTTCGGAAAACCGCTCATCAGGTTATCAGAAATGCCGCTGTTTGATGTGTCGCATGCATGGGTTTGGTTCTCTTTTATATTTGGCCACTTCCGTCGGGACCCCCCGGAACCGGTTCCGGAACATAACCGGTTCATATATTGTCTGATACTGTTTTCCTGCTAACCGTTCATCAGGTTATCGGAAATGCCGCTGTTTGATGTGTCGCATGCATGGGTTTGTTGCATTTTCATGGCTGACCCCTCCCAAGGGTACCGGTCCGGAACACCTAAATGGCCATAACTTCGGAACGGCTGGACCGATCCGAACCATTTTCAATAGGAAACAATGGGACTATATGCCACGTCGAATGAACCATCGGTCATTAAAATCGGTTGAGGTTTACTACCAAAAAGTGATGTGAGTTTTTTGTACACACACATACACACATACACACACACGCACACACACACACACATACACACATACACACATACACACACACAGACATCACCTCAATTCGTCGAGCTGAGTTGATTGGTATATGTGACTCGTCCCTCCGGACCTTCTATCAAAAAGTCATTTTTGGAGTGAACATATAGCCTTTCCAGTACACTTAGTGTACGAGAAAGGCAAAACGTCATTAAATTCAACGAAGCATCGGAAATTTTCAGTGAGAAAAGCAATAATCCTAGAAACAACAAAATTTGACATGTTAGGGATTTTAACGATTCAGTTGACATTCTGGACTAGTATTTCAATTATTCAAAAAACCGCCCCCTTTTATAGTATTTTCGCCCCCCAATTTTGGTTTTTCACATTTTCGCCCCCTTCGGCCTGATTTTCGCCCCCTGGGGGGCGATTTCGCCCACTTTGGGAATCACCGACTTATAGTACACTGAAAGGAGCCTTGCAGTAATGGCAAGCACAAAAATGTTTTTAAATTTACCATGGCAAAACATGATCATCGACTCACCAACGCTTCTTGTGTGCGTTTTGTTTCTTCTCACATCAACCGGTTCAATAGCTGAGTGGTGGCGTGCGAGCCTGGTGATGTCAAGACTCTTGGTTCGAATCCGGTTGCCAACAGAAACTTTTTTTAATTGAAAATCGAGTCCATGGTAAAATTGAAAACATAATTCTGTTGAATTAAAACGAAACTCAGTCTGCACAAATTTAGTGGCGTTGTGCATTTAAATTGACCCTCAGAATAGTAATTTTCACCGCAAGCCGCCGTTCAGTGTATGAAAGATTCATCATGTGTTTTTACGTTCTCCTGAATTCTAAAAAAAAAAAAACAGATTTCTCTCGATTATTTTGAATAGATACAGTGATGTTAGCTGGCATTTTATATACTATTTAATTTTGAGAATTTTTTTTTTTAATGAACAAAGCGAAATCTATGTGCTTAAGAAATTCTAGTGCAAGTTTCTTTCTGAAAATTCCAAAACATTCCCACTGGCGAATGTCTTGGGGTTACTTCCGATGATTTTCTTTGCATTCATTGAATATTGTACAGTTTTGATAAGAAGTATTTCAAATGGAAAGTATTCAGATGATGCTCTTTCAGTTCTTACCTTTGTTATTTCCTGTAAATGTTTATTTGGATTTTAACTCTTGAAAATCTAGCAGAAACCATTCAAGTCTTACAGTTTCTTTTATTCCCTCAAAACAAATTTATTACATAAGAAATTATTTCATAAATTTCACCAAGTATTTCTTCGGAATTTCTTTCTGGGTTTGTTTCAGAAAATATTTTAAAATCTCTAAAAGAAATTTCAGAGAATAGCTCCAGGGATTTTTACGGAAAATCTTTCGATGATTCTTTCAGAAAAAAAAAATCAAATCAAAAATCCTTCTGGAAATTCCTCTCAAATTTTTTCGAAGGACTATTTTGGAAATTCCTCCAGGAAGACTTTCAGGAAGTTATCTAGGAATTTATTCAGAAAGGATTTTCCCAGTATTTCTCCCGATAGTTTTATTAGATAAACTTCCATGGTTTCCTTTGAAAATTTCTACATTATTCTTTCAAAAAATATTTCAGTGATAAATTTGTAAATTTTCTTCAAGGATACCTTCAGAACCAACTCCAATGATTTCTTCAAAAAATCTGCAAGGGGTTGATATTTCTATTTCTTAATAATTGTATTCCTTCAAAGATTCCTTATGAAACTTTTACAGAAAATCCTGCAAAAAATCTTCCAGTGTTTCTCTACAAATTCTTCCAGGAATTCCTTCAGGCATTTCATTATGAACTGCTCCATGTTTTCCTGAAAGAATTACTAAATTAGTTCCATTGGAAATTCTTGCTGAAATGTCTCCCGGATTCTCATCAGGTATATTACTCCGGATATTACTGCAGGAATTCCTCCAGAGATTCTTGCATCATTTCGTTAAAGCAGGAATTCTTCCTTAGGTTCCAACAAAAACTCATATATAGATTTCTTAAGAAATCCCTCCTGAATGTCCATGTTTCATCTAATAATTACTGAAAATATTCTTACAGATCTTCTGGGAAATATGTTGATTAAACTTCACAAGAAACCTTTGGAAAAGTAATTGGAAAATTCTGGTAAAGCCAATTATCTCCGAAAATGGGTAAAAGTAAAACAAATCGTATGTCGATTCCCAAAAATCCCTGAAACTCAATTAAGTTTTTTTTTGAAACGATATTAAGTTGAACGTTAAATTCAAAAAAGAAAAAAACTCAAGAGATGAAAAAAAATGAATAATTTCAAACTTTTACATATTTACAATGTCCAATTGTCGTGGGGCGCCAACTTTGATGCTTGCCAAGGGCGCCATGGGACTACGCTACGGCTCTGGTTCTAGGTTGTCAGTTAAGTCTAAAATACAAATATTCCCATGTTTTTCCAAATGGAGGACTCAATTTTAAACAACTTTGCCGAAGACAGTATTTTGTTCTATTGAATGGGTGTATTTATACAGCTGTTTCTAAGTTGGGGTCATATATGACCCCTTCGGCTCCAAAGGGTTAAGCCATTTCCCCAAATTTAGTAGGTAAGTATGTAAGGACCCCAAATTTAGTAAGTTAAGATATTTTCAACACAAACGAACTTTGATCACTGACATGATCAATGTTACCCCAAATCTACAATATCAAAAATAAAATAAAAAAGCCTATTTTAACATGTTTTAAAGTTTTACAAAACTTTTTCAAGTATCTTCACACATACTCAGAGGGCCAGTACTTGTTTTAAAAATTTAAAACATGTAACGTTTACTTTAACAAGAGAATTATTCAAGAAATTGCATTCATTTGGTTAATTTCTGAAGTTTTTCAAAAATATATGGCGTAATCAATTCTGACCGCACACTTTGAACAATGACTGCCCTTTTCATCCCTTATCCTGTTCAAAACGAATTATATAGCTAAACCTTCCCACAATTGTGTGCTCACGTTCACTTTCTCACTTGGCACTCAATTCTACATTTTTCATGTGCACACATAGAGCCATAATTGTCGGTTCCTTTTGCCTCGCACACTCTGGTCAACGGGCCGTTGTGCCCACATATAATCCTGCGAAACGGACGAGCTTACTTTAGTTTGAACCTTACTAGCGTCAGGAAGCATCTACCCTCCGTCCAGTGATTGAAACCGTTTGGATCGTTTGGATGTTTTAAATTAGTTACTTAGTGGTGTTCCCTAGCATATAAGCCAGTATGCGCCAATTAATTATTTTGTGGAGCTGCATTTTTGTGGCAGGTGAGTTTGAACAATTACAAACGTTTGTAATTATCAATTAGTCAAAAATAGCAGTGATCATCAATACCTACATTACATAGGTAGTACCAATGCGAAATTTCCTCGAAGTTTGCAACGTTCTTCCAGCTTGTTGTTGCGTTTTTCGTAATCTACTTAGTGCGCGACCTCACTGACCGCGTTCTATATAGCCACATAACGTAAAATGTGGTACGATGGCACAGTACGAGAGAAGCAGTTTTTTTTCAATACACTATGGCTGTAAAGTACAATACAAAGGGTCAAAAGACGCCTAGTTGTGTTCAATGAAAAGAATATGGCGATGAAGTTTATTGTTATCAACAGGATCGACGGTTGTTCCCATAGTGATTGATCGGTATTACGCATGTTTTTTTGAACCTTTGTATTTAATGTCTGTAGAATGCTGATTTGTATTTATTTATTTTAGAAATACAGTGTTCGAATCGTATATAGGGTCCATTTGGGCAGGAGAACCTATCTTGGGCACTTGCTACTATAACTCAGTCAGTTTCAAAGCAATTGATATGCAGTTTTGTGCATGACTAGATAATGTGCGTATCTTACCGTATTGCAAAAATCAAGTCAATTGGTAGAAAATTTACTGAGTTACAGAAGCGTGAAAGAACAGAAGTGTCCAAAATGTATCTTATCTTGTATGAAAAATTATATGCTAATGGAGTATTTATGTGCGCAATGAGAGTTCATAAATTCACGTGACTCCAGAATATTGAATTCCTATACAAAGTGTACGCTTTCACTTTGTCACAGTTCTCAGATGGATTTACAGGGGATAGACAAAATAATCTGGACAGGCAAAATTTTAACTTTTGAAAAAATCAGGGTGGCCACCTAGTTGGGAATTTCGGGAAAACCGGGAAAAGCTCTGGAATTTGAAACCACAGGGAAAAAGTCGGAAAAACCTCGGGAATTCTCAATAATCACCGGGAATTTCTAATTAGGAGCATAAGTTTGAGATTCTGAAGGATATGCTGTCAAAATCTGTTGAACAAAATGTCATACTAGGTAAATAGTGGTGTAAAGACCTCAGCATAAAAAAACAAAAACTTCTTTCTAAAAAAAGTCGAAGTATTTCAGGACGAAGTCCTATGGTACAATCTCTAGGAGAATACTTGAGATAGCCTTTGGGCGGTTTTGCTCTGAGAGATTCACTGAGTTTCGCTTCTGAGGAATTTGAATGTGATTCGGATATAATTTTTGATATATCTCTTGGATGATTCGCTTCAAGAAATTCTTGATGTTATGCCACATGGAATTCATAATGAAAACTATAAAACCTGGTTGAGTATTTTTGTACCAACTTTCCGAACCCTCTACCCTCTTCGAATGAGTGTAATCAGTTTCGTACCTTTTAATTCCGCCCTGAGGAAGATTACAAGTGGTAGTCGAAATACGTGTATCTGTCAAAGGATAAGCAAAATAGGGCGGAATTAAAAGGTACGAAACTGATTACACTCACTGGATGAGTAGTTATGGAGAAATGCCTAAAATATTCTCACAATTTTAAAATAAGTCGTAAAAACATTTGGAAGTATATATAAAGGATTTTTTTGAGTAGTAGCTGCAGGAACTCCTTGGTGGAATTTCTCAAAGCACGCTCAGTGGATTTCATGAAACAGTTTCTAATATTTTTTAAATAAATTTCTGCTTTTTTCAGTTATGTTGTAGTGAAACTTTTGTTGAACTAGTGAAAAAAAATCTTCGAAGAAAACCGGAAGGTGCTGTGAAAATCCCTTTTGGTGTAGCTTTTGCATTAATTTCTGGTGAACTTCCCTGAACTCATAAAGAAATTCTGGGGAATTTAGAGAATATGCTTCTAGCTGAACTTCCAATTAAAATTTTGGTCCATTTTTTTAAAATAATTTTCAAATAATTGATCTGTCTCTACTGAAATAGAATAACCAATCTTTGAAGTATTCTTTTTTTTTTAAATGCCACATGAAGCGAAAGCTCTGATAATTTTATATTTCAATCACTGATTAAATAACCGAATGCTAGACGAACACCAGACAGAATCTAGGATTTATTTGATCCCATAAATTTATCCTAGAAGCCTAGAAACCGGCCTGTAGTAACCATTTACTTTATCATAAAATCTGCCATTGATTCGTCAAAAAATTCCATGGGATGGCTTAAGAACGACTATAAAAAATTTCACTCGTATTTCGCCAGAAGTTGGCAGTAATTTTCCTAGAAAGTGTTTCCAGAATTCTTTTACGAGTTAACTTTCCAGATGCTCCGCCAGAAGGTCATCCAGAATGTTTATGTTTCTTGGCATTTTGTTATTGACTATTAGTTCCGCAAATGAATTTGCCAAGAATCTTATGCAAGAGACTGCTGGAATTTTACTAAGAAAAACCTCCTTCAACTTTTTTTTTATCAATATTCCATAGATTATTACACGAATCTTTTCTAAAGATGTCGTAACTTTAAAGTTGAAATTCATCGATTTTTTCGTCATAGTATACGCGACAAATAGATCATACAGCTCATGACTTTAAGGGGTGATAAATAAATTATGTCACGCTAAAATACAAATATACATAATATACAAAGAATCTAACAACATTTCTATCAGAGCTTTCTTCCAACGAAAACTGTGTTATAATCTGGCTACCAGTAGGATTTTTTTTTTCAGAGACTCAATTATTGAATATTATCCTAGAGTTATACCTGCTCTTTAAACCGTCCGGAGATGTTAAGTTTGTTTGCACCACGATGGCGTAGCGCACGTTCAGCGTGCCTATCTGGGTCTTATTGACCTCAACATCCTATTAGGATTAATTTCGTCCTCTAATGGTCATCCTTTGACAGATATGCGTTTTTCGACTACCACTTCTAGTCTTCCTCAGTTTTAGTTATCCACTTTTTCAGAAAAGTAAGAAAATTGAAAATAATACTGGCAGTGTTTCGATTTTACCATATACATCAGTTTTTGCCTATCTCGTACACTAAGTGTACTGGAAAGGCTATATGTTCACTCCAAAAATGACTTTTTGATAGAAGGCCCAGAGGGTCGACTCACATATACCAATCAACTCAGCTCGACGCATTGAGGTGATGTCTGTGTGTGTATGTGTGTGTGTATGTGTATGTATGTGTGTATGTGTGTATGTGTGTATGTGTGTATGTGTACAAAAAAACTCACATCACTTTTTGGCAGTAAACCTCAACCGATTTTAATGACCGACGGGTCATTCGACGCGGAATCTGGTCCCATTGTTTCCTATTGAAAATGGTTCGGGTCGGTCCAGCCGTTCCGGAGTTATGGCCATTTATGTGTTCCGGATCAGTACCCTTGGAAGGGGCCACAGATAAAAATGTAACAAACACATCCATGCGACACATCAAACTGTGGCATTTTGGATAACCTGATGAACAGTTAGCAAGAAAACAGTCTCAGACCATATCTGAACCGGTTGTGCTCCGGAACCGGTTCCGGGTGTCTTGCCGAAAGTGGCCAAATATTAAAGTGAACCAAATCCACGCATGTGACATATCAAAGCGCGGCTTTTGTGATAATGAAAGGTTGGAATAAAATAAAGGGTGATACGGTCAAAATTTGGTCACACAATTTGTTTCATAACTTGAGACTGCGTACACCAAAACAGCTGATTTTTGGACCAGTAATGGTACATTATATGTAGCTTATACCATAAAATTTTCATCAAAATCGGTCAACTATTTGCGGAGATATTGTGAATCCTGAAAACTGCAATTTTAAAATTTTGTACAAATAAGATTAAAAAATAAGAACACATTATTACTCTTTTATTTAAAGAGCCAGAATTACTGAACCAATTTCAAACAAAATTTTTCTGTAAGTAAAGTATACATATCAAAATGTTGTGTGAAAATATCATTCAATTTGATCCAGCCAGTACAAAGTTATATTTGTTTAGGTGGTCAAATTTTGTCAAATTATGTCAAGTCAAGTCAAATTTTGGTCACACAATTTTTTTCATAACTTTAGATTGCGTACACCAAAACAGCTGATTTTTGGATCAGTAATGGTACATTATATGTAGCTTGTACCATAAAATTTTCATCAAAATCGGTCTAGTATTTGCGGAGATATTGTTGAACCCTAAGATCTGCAATTTTAAAATTTTGTGCAAAGAGGATTCACACATTTTTACTGTTTTATTTATAGAGCCAGAGATACTTAACCGATTTCAATGAAAATTTTTCTGTATGTGTAGTATGCATATCAAAATGTAGTGTAAAAATTTCATTCAATTTGATCCAGCCGTTACAGAGTTATATTTGCTTAAGTGGCACCCGGTCAGTTTTTTTCATATTCAAACTGCTACAACTTTGAAAGTATTCATACAAAATGGCTCAAAATTTTACTAAGAACACATTTTCATAATAGTACTGTACTGTAAAATTTTGATAAAAATCGGAGCAGTATTGGTAGTTCTAAAATCAAAATTGATTTTGATGAAAATTTTATGGTATAAGCTACATATAATGTAGCATTACTGGTCCAAAAATCAGCTGTTTTGGTGTACGCAGTCTGACGTTATGAAAAAAATTGTGTGACCAAATTTTGACCGTATCACCCTTTAGACTCAGACCATATCTGAGCCAGTAGTGTTGCGGAACCGGTTCCGGGAGTTCCGCCGGAAGTGGCCTATATACAATTTGACATAACTATTACATGCGGTACATCAAATCACGGATTTTCCTACAACTTGATGACCTTTTATCAAGGAAGTATGCTAAGATCACATTATTGACTGTCAGTAGTTCCGAAACTAGCTCCGGGTTTCCCTCCGAAAATAAAATTGTACCAAATAAAAAAAAACCCAATTAATCCACCTAGTGGTGATAGTGCCTTTCTCGTTTAATATGTTCTCACGATCTTTCCGTCGACGTAAGCAAAAGTGTTCTGAATCCTGATACTTTATAAGAAAAGCAAGCATTTTATCAAAGTCATCATTGAATTGACTCAAAAATTATTGATGGGACATGGTCCGACGTTATGTTCAACGTATGAGTAGAGCTGAAATATATCAGACTTCTCAGTTGACTGCTTGAGCACCTTCACTAACACTGGAGGCCAATCAATATCAAGACGATACTTACAAGCTATCATTTTCAGTCACAGATCGGTTTTTTTCTGCACACTTAAGGCTATATTTTATTATCATATCATAGGTTACAACATTCATGTAAAATTTGGCGAAAAAAAAATGCGAGCATGTGAAATTTCCCATACAAACTTCAACCACAAAACAGAGCGCGAGGGCGCAACCAGTTTTATCCAGTAATTTTAGACGCAAAATGGAATTGGAAAACTTTTTGTTCGGGCTTGATGCGATTAATTTTAAATTTTACCATGCAACGTTGACTCATTCTACTGTATACATATTTACACCATAGGAATCTGAAATTGTGCGATTTGATGAGGTCTCTTCACGGCTAGCTAGATGGTGGTAGTGAGTAAACGTTAAACAGGAGCAAAAACGCGACGTGCGTTATATTATACGATCACCTGACGTGGGTGGTCGATTGTTAGCTTTCCGCGTGATGCGAACAATAGCACTTCCGTCTGCATATGTTGTTGCTTCTTTTGTAGCAAATATTGAGCGACCACCTGACGAGGGTGGTTGGTTGTTTGCATTCCGCGTGAAGCGAACAAACATCACTGCAGTCTGCACGGCATGCTTCATTTTCAAAAGGTCATATTACTTATCAAAGTGAATCCTGACCCAACGATACCTCCCCTACTAACAATCACTCCTTCCTGCAGCCTTTGGTGGAGACGTGCGGTAAACGCCAACTTTCACATAACAAAGGTTGCTATTAACATTCCTTCCCTCTTCCAACCTGACTGCAAGGACGTGGCCGGCGCCGTTATTGTACCGTTAAAGAGAGCCTCTGAAGCATGCACAGTGAGAATGTTGACCACTCTCAGTCAATTATTCAGTTGATTCATTGTGCAACTGTCATTGGTTCGGGTCAATCACGGAGTAGCAACCGTAGATATGTGCAGTCAGTCTAAGCTAAGCTCTAAGCTCCAGTGGGACACCCAGAACCAGTTGCGGGATTGTACGGATTGTTCCTGATGTGGTTTTAGACTAGCTCCATGCAAAGTGTTAACAAGTTTTTCTAAAAATGTCGCGAACTAATGTACCGCATGCATGAGTGTGGTACATTTTTGCATTTCGCCAGTTCCGGCTAGATATTCGAAACTTGTGAAGCGCCCTGTACCGTCCAGGGGCTGCATTAAACACTACACGGAATGTGATATCTTTCATTTCATTACAGTCCGACACAGTTTTAATAAACTATATTGAAGTATCACAAACCATCACTTATCTTATATTACAACGGTTCACTTTTTCTTATATCATCTTAACATTATCTGTATTTCTTCACCGAACTACTAGAGACACTTCCAGCTTCTTCTTGACCCGACTACTACGTCCTACCTACAGCTTTTATTTGGACAGTATCTAGAGGTGTCCCACATGGGAGCTCAAGACCTATCCGATGTGCTGCCTGCGTTAACGTTGTCACCGAACTCCCGACAACTGACTGTTCTCTACGAACTGTCTTCACTGACTCCCGACTGAAGCCAAAGCCTCCGTATTTATAGCCTAAATTTCCTAGCAATACCCGAACCAGCTTGGGCGTGTCTAAAATTCCTACGATCATTCTCGTCTTGCCGAAGATGTCATGATAATTCCTAACAATGCCCGAACCAACTTGGGCGTATCCAAAACCCTACCAAATGAAAATACTAATAAGTCCAAAACCTAGACCTCTACCTATCCTACTTGTCCTCATCGTGATTAAAATCCTTCTCTTCTTGAAAACATCACGACTCTTCTATCTTGGGCGTATCCCAAGCCCTACCAAGAATATTAATACCAACGAAAAACTTAAATCTCCTAACCACGCCTGACTTGGGCGTGTTCGCACAAAACCTACTGAGAATCTTTACACCAAGGCCTACATCTTCTAGCCCCGCCTCACTTGAGCGTATACAAGGCTTGGGTGTGTGAAAGAATTGAACCAACCATCGACATCATTATCATTCTCCCCATCATCATCATCGTCACCATCATCATCCTCATCGTCTTTGGAATTTGGCACCAAATTCTCCAAAACAAAGCACCCGCTTTGTTATTGAAGTGTACCTTACTTGGGCACAGTGAACCCTAGCCGGCCCCCGGCCGCGGATGTTGGTTGAAATTATACCCCCACATTCTTTTCTTTCAGTTTACTCGAAGTCAAAACAAATCGAGTGCAAAACAAGTCCGGCGCCGTATGCCGCCAATACGGTATCTCAATTTCAGAACATTCCAGCTAAGGTTCACCTGAGTTCAGAACCTTACCCGGCCAATTCGGCGCCTTGATTTCGAAACAAAAATAAACAATCTTTGTTCCAGCGCGATCAATATGATGTCGCGGTTCTATATCATTCTTTCGGGTTTATTACCCATCGTTGTCCCAAGCGTAATTGAAATTGCATCACACCGACCGGACCTAACGCGGTGCAACACGATCGCACCCGGCCACCACCGGACGATGATGGGTTATAAAAACTAGGTCAGTAACGAATGGTGCGATTTTCGTTGCTTCCAATATGCCGCGCGTGAGGTAGGTAGACCCTACGATGAAAATTGAATCTAAAATCCCCCGGGCAGCTGTTGGGAATGTGGGGTGAAAATGCATTTTTGTTTCAGTTGAATTGACTTTGAATATCGGAAGGCGTGGGAATATTTAGGTCTTTGCATGCCCTCCCACTTAGCGGAGTTTGAACGTGTATAAAATCACGTTCAAATGTAAGTATGTGGGTAAAATGTATCCCCCGAAAAAAAAAACTCAGCATTTAAATGATGATGCTAACGATGATTGTTAATATATAAACTGAAACTGCTATACTATTCTCCATTTTTCCTGTAAAGTGTCTCAAAATGTTTTCCAATACAGTTAGCTGATCTAAATCTCCCAAATAAACATTAAATTTTGTATTAACCCTCTTACATTCTTCCTCAAGAGATTGACTTCATTGGTACTCGCTGCTGCTCCTCTTGATTCGTCGTAGGTGTTGTTCGTCTGTCTTTGATATGTGCCTCTTCTTGTTCAATGCCCAGATCAATTGGTTAGTATCAGGTCTCAGATGAATGGTATCGTTGCTTCTCTGTTGTACTGGTTTGTCTTGAAGATGATGTAGTTGATTCAGTTGATGTCGTCTCCTGTGGGAACGTGACCATGAAGCTTTGGTATCCGGATATTACCTCGGTTGAATCGTATTTCCCTGCTGGTAATTCCCGCGCTGTCGTTTGCATACAGAAGAACTAGTTTTACTGTTGCTTTCTGTTGTTTCTCGAAAAAGTGTCATAAGTTGCCTTCCGAACTGGATTGTTTATCATTGTCGTTTACGGTGTTGTGGTTGATTACTTATCGCCCGCCTTCTGAATTTTGTTGGTATTGGATCAATCTCAGTAGTGATGCGAATATTGTTGTCTTTGACCTGGTGCAAATTGTGGAACTGTTGCACACTCTTTAAAGAGTTTGTAATTAGTTGACTTAAATTCTAAAGCTTTCGATGATGTCGAAATGTTGCATTCCTGATTATGGTTACTGTTAATTGTTGTTGTATGAAGCACAGAGTAAGTGCTTTTTCAATGGTGAATGTAATGCGGTTGGTGAACATTACATTATGTCGGTTAATTTGGGAAACTTTGAAGACGTCCTTCTCTCATCATATGTCTGTATGAATTGTTGTTGTTGTTGTTGTTTTTGTTGTTGTTGTTTTGTTGTTGTTGTCGTTGTTGTTGTAGTTTTTCCCGATGCTCTGCATTGTGTTGGTTCATATTAGCAGATTCGCAGATGTACAATAATATTTGTCTCGATGTGCCACCCGAGTTGACCTTGAATCGTCTCCGGTGAAAAATTATGTTCGCTGAATTCTCTCCTCCGCCATACCAGCACCTTTGACCTTCAACTTTCCATCCGATCTGTTATTCCTCGTCATCGTACCAATTGGCTGTGGTACGTTTTCATAGAGGTACCGTTGAACTGCTCCTCTGATTGCTCTCGCCAGGTGTTGCCTTCTAGTCTTGTCCTCCCGCGTCATCTCTCGAGGAAGTTGTATTTAAATTCTATCGAAACCATCGATTTATAAAATATTGATCTACCATGGCAAACTGAACTTTTAGTCTTCATGTTATTATTATTTGTGTTTCTTGTATGTGCAAAATATAACCTTTACAATAGTATTTATAAAAAACTGCACCATTACATTAATCATGCTCTGTTACCGTTACTTTCCTTAATAGTCATAAACTGTTATTTTTTTTTTTACTCAAAAACCCGTAAAATATTAAAATGTGAGTTGTAGCAATGGAAAGCTTCTGTAGGGTCACTATAAACATCTGTATTACCAATTCCAAAAAATCTCACTACAGAATTCTCTCCAGTGTGTTTTTTTTTTCAATTCCTGTTTGCTCCGTTTCCTTTCGCAGGCTCGGCTTGATCGCCTCATTGCTACGACTTCTCCCCCTTACCGAATAAGGTTTTTGGATGGATACCTGTAACGAGACTTAGATCTTGTGTTTAATTCATGATTTGATAAAATATAAATATATTTATGTTTATTTCTAGTTTTTGCTTCTTGACGCAACCTAATGATTCCGAATCTATAAATATTACTTCATTTTTCATTCACATATTATTATTTTTCTTTTTTTTCAAATTAGTTATTCATTCACCATTCACACTCAACATTCACAAGCATCCTGGGGGGCCCTCCCTTGTCCTCATCATTCAATTTTCATCCGATCTCGTATATACTTTCAAAATTGTTATGTGACATGACCAGGGCTGAAAATCGTCGCCGTACGACCACAAAAGTCGACGACGAGAACGAAAACTACATCGTCATCGTTGCTTGTTCCACATCGGATGACTCATTCAAGCCAGCGAATCGTCGTGAAGGGCTTGCGTCGTGACGAAAACAAAATCTTCATTCGTTTTGTTTCGCTCTTCGTCCAAGTGTGTCTAGCCGACGGAGTCAATGTTGCCACCAGCAGCACACAAAAAAAAAGATTTTAATAAAAAAATAATTTTACCTGGAATCAAACAACGAACCTTTAGATTGCCAATCCAGCACTCTTACCAACTGAGCTAATGAGATTTCACACCACCGTAAGTGCCGAAACGCCAATAAAAGCTATTCCCAGTTGGCGTTCACTTGGCCCGTCGTCGCTCATTTCCAGGGAACAAAGAGGACGACGAAAAAGCTGGTGGGTGACTATTTATGATTGAGCTTCGTCGTAAAGCCCGCAGTCGGCGACGAAAAGGCTAATCGTCACCGTTGTTCTTTCGGACGAAGATTGTTTTATTGTTATCTTCACGCAGTGGTGACGAGAAGGACGATTGTCAACTCTGGACATGACCATATTATATAGGAGCGTCCTCCGTAGTTTCATTAGGGTCTAAATTGTTTCTAAATTGTTTTTTTTTTGTTTAATCCGTTTTGCTTTATCGTTTCAGAGAATAATCGTTCGTTTGTTGTCATTGATTCTTTTTATTATTAATACTCTCAATCAACAATTTATGTCTTTTGTTTGTTTGCTCAAACCTCATTTATTATGTATTCCATATGTATTAACGTTAAATAGAGCTGCTTCTTTATTCAAGAATCTCTCAAGTTATTATTTTTCTTCTTATACATTCCCCGCTATTGTTACCCGATATACCCCAATGATATTTCCCCTTTCAAGATTACTTTTTATTTCCCATCATATTATTCCCAATATATCAATTCTTCATTCCCAATTTCTATATACCCTTTTCAATTAATCATTTTGCTTAGTTATGTTTACTCCTCCCAAATTACCCCTTTTCAGCTCTTCGGTACATTCAAATCGTTCTTGCATTCAAACTCATGCCGAATTGATGGACGCATTTTTGTTATAATTCAGCTGTACAAAATTTCCCGAAAACTTATTTTCATTATCCTGATTCATTCATCATTATCATTTCTTTATGTCTCTTCATATTCTCATAAAATTTATTTATTTATTTATTGCTATTATCATTATTTTTTTATTTCATTTTTTTATCAATTCCTTTTGAGTTGTTACGATATAATTTCAATTAAGGTAATTCGTATGCTCTCCAATCGTTAACCGTTTTGTTGTGAACCTTACTACAGTTATATGTGATAATTGTTTATTTAATATAATAATTCAATTAATATTCCTAGCTATCCTACGCAAGCCTCTATCCTAACATATTATTCCTATGGTATTTTTTTTTAACAACATATTTGGTAACTAATATTTACAGAAAATCATCCGTAATAAGGAAATAATTGGTTTTTCAATATTTACATCAATTTATACATTGACGACTACGCATAGCTAATCAATCATTATACTTTTTTAACCTATTATTGTGGACTTTTTCAAATTTGTTCCCATTTTTAATGATTGTGGTTTGTTCGCTGGGTAGGTCAACTACTGCGTATGGGCCTCTCCATTTACTTTGAAGTTTTTGACCTGTTCCTGTTGGGATTGCTTGTACTAAAACCAACTCGCCCCACATAGGTTGCCATTCTTCGGTTTTCTTATCATAAATAATTTTACGTTTCTCTTTCGAAATAATCAAATTTCTTTTGGCGTTTTCATGCAAATTTTTAAGAATTTGTTTCATTTCGCAAAAATAGTCATTATATGTTAGATCTGAATCTGTTGGAGTGTATATAGAGGTAGGAATCCTTGCCTTTCTTCCATATAAAAGTTCGAACGGACTGTAGCTTGTTGAGCTATTATTTGTAGTATTGTATTCAAAGGTAAAATAATCAAGATGTTGGTCCCATTGTTGCGGGTTTTCTCCGACAAATTGTCGCAAATATGTTTTCAATTCTCTGTTTGATCGTTCTACTAGATTTGCTTGTGGGTGATAAGCACTTGTATTGATTTTTTTGATTTTCAAAATTTTGCATGCGTGTTTAAAAAATTTGCTCATGAAATTTGCTCCTTGGTCTGTCACCAGTTCCAACGGAGTACCGAATTTACAAATGAATTTTTCGACAAATGTTTTGGATACAGTCTCCGCTTCTTGATTGTCCATTGGAGCTACTACCAAAAATCTTGTAAGGTCGTCCTGCATGACCAGCGCGTATTTGTTGCCCCATTCGGATTCTGGGAGAACAACAATGTCCATATATAATTTTTCAAATGGCTCGGATGACGTTGTAGTTACTTTTAACGGAATTCTGTTGGATTTACAAATTTTATTTTTCTGGCATGAATCACATTGTTTTACGTAATTCTCGATGTCTCTTCTCATGTTTTTCCAATTAAAAATAAGACCAATGCGTTTCCGCATTCGCCTTGCTCCAACATGTCCGCCTAAAGGAGCATCATGGAACTCTCGAAGAATTGTTTCGATATCTTCAGTGCGTTCCGAATCTGCGTTATAAAGGCTTAACGTAATTTGATTTTTCAAAGCTAAAAATTGAATCATCTCAAGTACTTCAAATTGTTTAATCTTTCTGAACGAAATCAAATGAATATTTTTGGACGCTGTTATCGGCGCTTTATTTTGATTGAAGCAGTTGCTAAGTTTGTAAAAGAATGTTTTGGTATTAATCATTGAATTACTTTTGCCTTCCACAATAATTCCGAATAAATTACTATCTGGAATAGAAACAACTCCATCTTCGCAAAAATCTTTCAGTCCATGGGGTAAATCAATAATTTTTGAAATTTCATTAAATGCTGATCTGCTATTCAAAATTACAATGTTACAATCAGCATCTGCACTTTTCAAATTCCTAGAAATTGTCAATCGATTTACATCAGTTGGATTATTCTTGGACATCTCTAAAAATTCATCATATGCGCTTGCCGCAAATGTGTCATTAGTATGTGTGTTATTGCATAAATCGAAAACGTCGGCCATAATGGATTCCTCAACTTCAGCCTCGTCCGATATCGCACTCGTACTTGCTGGAGGTATATTTGACACCTTGTTTATGCCTCGTAGGTCGGAACCCGTGCAATTATTATTTACACTATCATTCATATAGGTCATCTTTTGCGTTTTTGTTTTGGTTCCCTCGCTTTCATGGTCCCGGTCAGCGATCGCGCCCCCGTTATTGTCGCCAGAAACGGTGTAGTTTTTCATCAGCTGTTTGTTCGCTTGATCGCGGTCGCGGTGTTTTTGGTTGGATACGTTTTCTTGTTCTGCTCTTTTCGTTTGCTGTCGGGTGACCACAGCAATTAATTTCGACCTTGCGGTTTTAATTTCATCGGCTGGATTACTCTGCTCTTCTGATTCATTGTCTGGATTTAGCCTAGAGAGAAAATCCGCTACAACGTTATCCTTTCCTTGTTTGTATCGAATATCGCATTCCAATCCTTGCAATTTCAAACGCAAACGTGTGAGGACTGATGAAGTTTCTTTTAGATGCCATATTGAGATCAATGGTCTATGATCTGTGTAAACAATAAACCTCTGATTGTAGATATAATGACGGAAATAATTCACTGCCCATACTATGGCCAGTAATTCTTTCTCAATTGTATAATATTTTCGTTCTGCTCCAATAAGTCCCCTACTAGCGTAAGCTATGGGTCTGTCAATTGATTTTTCATTCGATAAAACTGCTCCAATAGCGTATTCACTGGCATCTGTCGTTAAAACAAATGTGTCCTTGTAATTTGGTCTCACTAGCAAAGAGTCAGACGTTAAAAAGTTTTTCAATTCTTCAAATGCTTTCTGGCACTCTGTGGTCCAGTTAAATTTTACATTTTTCTTCAATAGATCATTCAGAGGTTTTCGTTTTTCTGCAATTCCTGGTATAAACTTACCATAAAAGTTTACTGTTCCTAGGAATGATCGCACTCCTTTTACAGTTTTTGGTATTGCCATTTCTCGTATAGCCTTAATATTACCATCAAGCGGACGAATACCATTTTTATCAACTGTATGTCCTAAAAATTTCAATTCGGTTTTCAAAATTTGGCATTTTGTTGGTTCAATTTTTAAATTATGTTTACGAAGAGCTTTCAAAACTTTAATCAGATTCTCGTTATGCTCTTGAATTGTTCTTCCAAAAACAATGATATCATCCAAATAAACGATTGCTTTAACATCTTCAATTTCAAATAAAACTGTGTTCATCAGTCTTTGAAAAGTCGAGGGACTGTTTCTAAGCCCCATAGGCATTCTCGTGAATTCAAAATGACCTTTGGGTGTAGAAAATGCAGTTTTTGCAGCATCTCTTGGGTCTATAGGAACTTGATAAAATCCGGATTTCAGATCAATTGTTGAAAAGTATTTGCTATCGCCTAGGCTATCCAATATTTCATTTATTTGTGGAATCGGATATACACATGGTTTAGTTATCAAATTCAATGCCCTAAAATCTACCACAATTCTATGCTTTTTGTTTCCTTCTTCGTCTAAATCTTTCTTTGGTATGCATAAAACAGGTGCATTCCAAGGACTTTTACTGGGCCTAATAATCCCTTGCCGACGCATTTCTTCAATTTCCTCATTAATTTGTTTCTTTGTTGATTCAGGGAACCTATACTGCCTTTTATTTATTGGCACATTAGTCGTTGTTTCAATTTCGTGGACTGCCGCATGTGTGTAGGTCAAATTATCGCCCTCTATGAAAAATACATCATTAAAATCGCATATGATATTTTTAATTTCATCATAATTATCTTTTTCCAAGTGATCAAGCTTTACTATTTTTAAAAGCTTTTCTTCTCGTTCATAACCCATCAATGTTTTATATTGTTTATATTCGACTACATCACAGTCGGTATCAGCATCTAAATTGAGCATTCGTTTTTCATCTTCTTTTCCCAGATCTTCTGACTTGACCGAATTTCCTTCGTCATAATCATAGTAAATTTCTTCACATCGACTAAATGAGTCTTCTCGATGTCGCACTGTATTAATCGTGTGAACATATTTATTTGTTGATGTTTTGTGTGTTAACGCAAAACTGTCATTTTTATTTCGGTTAAAAGTTATGGACTTAAAACCTTCATTTATTGTCGCAACATGTTGACACAGGAATTCAATCCCAATAATTCCAGGAACTATTAGGTCCTTTACTAAGTGAAATGTAGCTGGGAATTTCCCATCTTGAATTAGTAATTCTAGTTTCGCAGCTCCCAGTGTTGCTTTACTACCATTTTCAATTCCAACCAGGGTTATAGTTTCTGATGCATCATAGGATTTTATCCCCGCATAATCTAGTAGATCATAGTTTAGCAAATTTATCGACGAACCTGTGTCAATCAAAAACTTTATTTTGTTCTTACAGCTATTTGCTGTTGGTAGTTCAACGAAAAATTTGTCATTGGTAAAAATCATCTGTTCTGAAAACGTTTGTGGACTTGATACGTTATCGGCGGTACTATTATCCCCTTTTGCAGGTGGTTCTGAATTTGGCTGTGCAAGAAATACCATACCTAATTCCTTGTTATATTTGTCTAATTTTTCATCATAAAAATAGCCACCATTATTTTCTTCATCTGGAGCATACAGTATGAGAGTTTTGTTGAATTTATAAGCTATGTATCTCAGTATATTCAATCCCAATATATCCATTAATTTTCTGTATGAGACAATTTGAATAGTTTTGGCCGAGAGAACAAACTCTGGGCAATTGTGAAATCCATCGATTAATCCTTCTCTGAGTACTTCTGAATCGTGCTCTGATTTTCTCGTACCGTTCAGTATCAGTCCCCACAGTTTTTCTTGTGGAATAGAAAATATTCTGCCATTCAAGTACTGTTTCAATCCGTATGGAAGATCTACCAAATCGTTCAATTCTTTATAGACAGACCGGCTGTTAGCTATCACGAATGTCCCATCTACCTCATGTTTCTGTAGTATTTTATCGCTGAATTTTACTTTTTCTGGATCATATTTTGCAAAGTTTCTAGAAAAATCTTTAAATGAGTAGACTTTTAGGTATTCGTCTTTCTCATCTCGGCTAAAATCAATATTTTCTAGACCATCCATATGTGGGTTCCAAAGAGGTATTTGTGGTGTTTCAAATATTTCAAGTCTACCAGATTCATCTGTAACCCTTTCGTTGTCTTTTGACAAATATATTAAACCTGCAGATTGCTCAGATTCTGTTATAACAGATGAGTTTGAATCAGTGTCGCTTTCAAACTCATAATCATCGTTCATTTGATCTAAAATTACTTCAATGTCTTTTTCGTACTTGTATTTGTTGCAATATTCCAGTAGATCTCTGCTAACTAAATCGTATGCAACATTGTATTTTCTCGTTCTTTCCAATTTAAACGTTGTCTCTTCAAAGTTTTTATGTATCGAGTCAACATGTTCCTTTACAAATTTGTACCCAACTTTGGCGGGAACTTCCAATGTATCCACTACATAAAACTTTATTGGTAAGCTTAATTCTCCTATTGCTAAGTGTATCCATATAGTTCCTAACGACTGAAAACCCATACTTATTCTATCATTTCCTTGTTTGTCTTGTGGAACAATCTTTGTTGCTCCAACTTTTAACGCTACGCTTTTATGAATCAAGTTTTCGTTAATGCTAGTATCAAGGTAATATTTTCCAATATAATCAACATTTTCCCATGTTGATAATTTCCAATAAAATCCTGTAGAAAACCCTCCATACATTGGGCTATTGGAAAACTCTCGTGGATTTCCATTGCTATCGTCAGCATGTGTATTTATGTAAAAACAATGGGATTCGTCTATCTTTTTCCTATCCAAACCCCCATGCTCTAGTTTTTTCGTTCCTGGTTGTTACCAAAGTTCCGGTTGTTCCAGTTGTTTTCGCGAGGGTGGTCGAATCTTCCAACGTTCTGGTTCGAATTTTGATAATAGTCATTTCTGCCTCTGTTCTCTTGTCGTGGGGGTTCGTTTCTGTTGAAATCTCTACGAGTGTTTTGATATTCATTTCGAGTATTTTGATTGTCATTTCGATTGTGTTGATAGTTGTCATAATGGTCTCTCTCATATCTGTATTGAGTGTTATTGTTCAATCGATTTCTATCGTCTCTGTATGAATCTTCGTATCGATTCCTGTCATTTCTTGGATAGTTGTCATTTTTTCTGTTGAAGTTTCTATAGTCGTTCTGTCCTCTGCTGTAGTCGTTCCTTCGATACTCATTGCGGAAACCGCCTTGTGGTCCCTGTGTTCCTCTATTAAAATTCCTCCGATAGTCATTATTAAAATCTTCTTGAAATCCTTGATTTCTGTTATTTTCGAACCTTCTTTGATAATTCCTTGGACTTGGATCATAATCCTTATTCCTATTATCAAAGTTTCTTCGGGGAGGTCGGAAATTTTGATCTTTATTTCGTAATCTTTGGGATTCTGCGATATGTGAATCCTGCAACCTTCGTTCGATTTGTTCAATTTGTTCTACATCGATGCATTCTTCTTCCAAATAATCGATTAAATCTTCTAATGATTCGTCTTTTCTAGTTTTTGCCAAATTCTTCAGACTCCTGTTTTTCAAACCTGCTAAAAAGTGAATTCTAAGACTTCTTTGAGCATAAGATTCAAATGTTTGATCTTTAAAGTTCTCTTTCTCGTATTCTTCAATATGCTTTTTAAATTGAAGAACTCGATCTTTGTAACTCTGAAATGTTTCCTGTTGACCTTGTTCAAGTGTTTCGATTTTTTGAAATAATTCCTCTAATTTGAAGCTACTTCCAAATTCCTTCCGAAGATTATCTCTGACATCCTCCCAAGTGTCAGCAAGAATATTTTTGAATTTTATTGCTGCTGGACCTTTCAATTTTGACAGTACAACATGGATAAGTTCCGTTTCTGCCTCTTTAGCTGCATCATTTTCACCTAACTTTTCAATTATTTCTGCAAAATGCTTAATTTGGTAAATGAAAGCGTCTAATTCTGCTGCTGCACCGCGAAATTCAGGGATTACCTGAATTGCTTTTTCGGTTGGAAAAACGTATGCCATTTTGTTAAAAAAGGATTTGTAGGTTGAATCAAATTTAGTACTAAACTCGTGTAAACTTTTAATTAATTCGACTTTAGATTCTTCGTCGCTATAGTCAGCGTTATATAAAGTTGATGACAAAATATTAGGATCTCTGATTGGTCCAAAATATAAATCGGTTTCAGAAATGGAAACGTTAAGTGTAGAAATATCAAAATTTTCAGTAAATGAATCTTCACAGACTGTAACTCGTCTGCTTCGTAAATTGATAACTTTTCCTGATTCCAAGTGTTTATTATTTGTAGTTTTTCCCGTATGTTTGGTTTTGCTTAAAATTTTTAAACACTCTTCGTACTTCCTTCTGACGATTTCCAAATTATCAGTCAAGGTATTCCAAGTGTTGGTATCGTTCAAATTTTCGTATTTTTGTACTATTGTTTCATATTTCAAAAATGCATCATTTAGTAATTCTGTTTTAAGAAAAATTCCTTGCCGTGATCTTGGCCTATTTTTGTTTTTATTTAAATTTTCAAATTCTTTAAAAATGTAGTCCTTGATTTCCTCCAGTGTTTCAAAATCGATTCTAGTCGTCGACGTCGGTTCGCCCAAAATTGACATTTACATAAATTTTTTCATTGTTTACTCACCCAATTATAACTGATATCGATTGTAGCAGCATTGCTGATAGGAAAATTCCGTCAGATTTCCCCTTTCGTCCGCTCTCTGCGATGTTGTCACTGCTTTCCACTTAACTGATTAGTCTCTGTTCACACGATCTCTTCACAATTGTTCAAACTTTTTAGTGTTCAACGTGGCACTTAGTCTCGGCACTGATTTCTTCTTCCCGTCAGAAATTTGGCGTTCCAATGTTCTGATTAGCGAACAGTTTTCGCTGTCACCATATGAAGCGCCCTGTACCGTCCAGGGGCTGCATTAAACACTACACGGAATGTGATATCTTTCATTTCATTACAGTCCGACACAGTTTTAATAAACTATATTGAAGTATCACAAACCATCACTTATCTTATATTACAACGGTTCACTTTTTCTTATATCATCTTAACATTATCTGTATTTCTTCACCGAACTACTAGAGACACTTCCAGCTTCTTCTTGACCCGACTACTACGTCCTACCTACAGCTTTTATTTGGACAGTATCTAGAGGTGTCCCACATGGGAGCTCAAGACTTATCCGATGTGCTGCCTGCGTTAACGTTGTCACCGAACTCTCGACAACTGACTGTTCTCTACGAACTGTCTTCACTGACTCCCGACTGAAGCCAAAGCCTCCGTATTTATAGCCTAAATTTCCTAGCAATACCCGAACCAGCTTGGGCGTGTCTAAAATTCCTACGATCATTCTCGTCTTGCCGAAGATGTCATGATAATTCCTAACAATGCCCGAACCAACTTGGGCGTATCCAAAACCCTACCAAATGAAAATACTAATAAGTCCAAAACCTAGACCTCTACCTATCCTACTTGTCCTCATCGTGATTAAAATCCTTCTCTTCTTGAAAACATCACGACTCTTCTATCTTGGGCGTATCCCAAGCCCTACCAAGAATATTAATACCAACGAAAAACTTAAATCTCCTAACCACGCCTGACTTGGGCGTGTTCGCACAAAACCTACTGAGAATCTTTACACCAAGGCCTACATCTTCTAGCCCCGCCTCACTTGAGCGTATACAAGGCTTGGGTGTGTGAAAGAATTGAACCAACCATCGACATCATTATCATTCTCCCCATCATCATCATCGTCACCATCATCATCCTCATCGTCTTTGGAATTTGGCACCAAATTCTCCAAAACAAAGCACCCGCTTTGTTATTGAAGTGTACCTTACTTGGGCACAGTGAACCCTAGCCGGCCCCCGGCCGCGGATGTTGGTTGAAATTATACCCCCACATTCTTTTCTTTCAGTTTACTCGAAGTCAAAACAAATCGAGTGCAAAACAAGTCCGGCGCCGTATGCCGCCAATACGGTATCTCAATTTCAGAACATTCCAGCTAAGGTTCACCTGAGTTCAGAACCTTACCCGGCCAATTCGGCGCCTTGATTTCGAAACAAAAATAAACAATCTTTGTTCCAGCGCGATCAATATGATGTCGCGGTTCTATATCATTCTTTCGGGTTTATTACCCATCGTTGTCCCAAGCGTAATTGAAATTGCATCACACCGACCGGACCTAACGCGGTGCAACACGATCGCACCCGGCCAGCACCGGACGATGATGGGTTATAAAAACTAGGTCAGTAACGAATGGTGCGATTTTCGTTGCTTCCAATATGCCGCGCGTGAGGTAGGTAGACCCTACGATGAAAATTGAATCTAAAATCCCCCGGGCAGCTGTTGGGAATGTGGGGTGAAAATGCATTTTTGTTTCAGTTGAATTGACTTTGAATATCGGAAGGCGTGGGAATATTTAGGTCTTTGCACTTGTTCCGGAACACTACCGGTAGTTTTTTTTGTCTGTATTAACGAGATTTTTAGCCCTAGGCTAGTTCATCTCGGGACCCACGCTTTACTTTTCTTCCGAAGGAAGAACTCACATTTTGCGAGTTTGTCGGGAGCGGGATTCGATCCCAGGTCCTCGGCGTGATAGTCAAGTGTTCTAACCATCACACCAGGTCCGCTCCACACTACCGGTAGTCTTAAATATGGCCTGAGACTATTTGATTGCTGACCGTTTTTCACGTTATCGAAGAAGACGTTATTTAATATGCTGCGTGCATACGTTTGGTTCCATTCTACATTTGACCACTTCCGGTGGGTCACCTGGAAGCGGTTTCGGCTCACTTGGTTTTCCGAAGTATGGTCTATGATGTTTTCTTGTTAACCGTTCATCAGGTTACCTAAAAAGTCATTTAATGTGTCGCATTCATGGGTTAGTTCTGCTTTACGTTTGACCATTTTATATGGAACATCTGTAATCCGTTGCGGAACACCACCGGTAGTCCTAAATATGATCGGAAACTATCTTTTGCTAAATCAAGATACCTAACAAGCCGCGATTTGATGTGTCGCATGCATGGGATTGGTTCACTATTTTTTTTGCTTACTTTCGGCGGGGCACTCGGAATGGAATCTGGAATAGTGCCGGTAGTTTCTGATGTTGTCTGATCCTATTTTCTTGCTAACCGTTCATCAGATTATCGAAAAAAAAACAGATTTGTTGTATCGCATGCACGGGTTTGGTTCACTTTCATAACTGGCCATTTCCGGCGGGACACCTGGAACCGGTAACGGATCACAACCGATGCAGATATGTTCTGAGAATATTTTCCTGCTTACTGTTCATAAGGTTATCAAAACAGCCGCGGTTTGATATATCGCATGCATGGGTTTAGTTCACTTTTATATTTGGCCACTTCCGGCGGGACACCTGGAACCGGTTCCAGATCACTACCGGTTCAAATATCTTCTGAGAATATTTTCCTGCTTAGTGTTCATCAGGATAACAAAAAAGCCACCATTTGATATGTCGCATGCATGGGTTTAGTTAACTTTTATACCCGGCCACCTCCGGCGGGACGTCTGGAACCGGTTCCGGAACACAACTGGTTCCGATATGATCTGAGAATGTTTTCCTGCTTACTGTTGATCAGATTATCGAAAAAGCCGTGGTTTGATATGTCGCATGCATGGGTTTAGTTCACTTTTATGCCCAGTCAACCAGTCATCGTATAAGATGTTGAATAAGATGTTAAAGTGGAGGCGATATCCGTACATTTTACATGTGCCTAAATGGAGGCATGCACGCATATGGCCTCCATTTTATCATCTTATGCAACATCTTATACGATTACTGGTTGTCTGGGTGTTTGGCCATTTCCGGCGGGACACCCGGAACCGGTTCCGGGATACTACCTGTTCAGATATGGTCTGAGACCATTTTCATGGTTACCATTTATCTAGTTATCGCAAATGCCTTAGTTTGAGGTGTCGCATGGATGGGTTTGTAGTGTTTTCATATCTGGCCCCTGCTGCCTGGGGTACCGGTCTGGAACACCTAAATGGCCATAACTCCGGAACGGCTGGACCGATCCGAACCATTTTCAATAGGAAACAATGGGACCAGATTCCGCGACGAATGAACCGTTGGTCATTAAAATCGGTTGAGGTTTACTGTGTAATGCTATAATAATTCATGTTCCAATTGGTACACCACTTTAATATTATTTGCCAAGACTAATTCTCAATCTCGTTTTGTGCATTGGAAAAGAACCAACAGAGCGAAAAGCTTATCATGAGCACAAACCCTTAGGCACTCTTCTTTACTCGATGGATCGCTTCTGATCGTTTTCGGTAAAATCAATTTTAAATATTTTTTGCTCCACTCTCTCTCTCTTGAGTTCCAAGATGATGAGCGCCTACCTGATATTTGCATATTGCGCTTCTAATTTCTGCATAGGGAATGCTGGGTTAGTAGCTGCTATTGAACGTTAAACCTATAGAAATTCTTTGTTCAAATTTATTGCGTAGTAGAGTTTTAAACAATGACTAGGGCGATGAGTCCTCTGAAAGAAGAACATCACCTGAGTCTTGATCTACGATCAGTGCGGATGTGCCTAACTGAAAGTTAATACGATGCTAGTGGAAGTTATTAAGAATTCGATAGTGATAATTTGAGAACGTTATTAATCCGGAAGTGCGAAGATTACACAAATTAAGAATCGAATAGGTAAAACTTTTGTAAATTTCAAAGTTTATACTGTGTTAACGATAGTCTTAACCGTTTTATAGTGAGCCTTCCGAGATTGTTATCACACCTGATTGTGTGCTGTAATTAATTTACTGTGGTAAATTTTGAGGTAAGCATACAACGGATTCTAATGCGAAGCCAAAATCTAATGAACACGTTATAGGAATAACCCTACAACGTGGGGTTTTTGTTTGGGCTCGGACCATCGACAACCGCCAACCGTCGTCGACCACGTGCAACTAGTCCAGGCGTATCCCGGTGCGCCGCTGCGGTGGCTCGTGAGTACTCACTGCAGTGTCGTTCTATCCCAGAATCCGACCGAGTGCTAGAACGCAACCAAGCTGCTCGATATCCGCCGAGGACTCAATTTTGAATTTCGGTGTCAAGCCAAAACGATCACCGACCAGCACCCGACGCCCCTACAGTGGTGCTAGGCGTCGTCATCCCGAGGCGCAAGAGAGCTTTGGACACGCGTCGTGAGAGTACTTTGCGGTCGCGGGACAAATCAATCCAAACGAAAGTGGTAAGTTGCACCCAACTACGTTGGTCGAATCACCCCTCGGTCACGCGGAGAGCCTGAGCACGAGAGCGAAGAGCATCGAGGTGAAGCCACGTCGGGGTCCCGATCATCGCGTCGTTGGAACCTGCCGGCAAGTACTTGCATGCATGAAGAGAGAAGAGTAGCTTTAAGATAGGTAGCCTAGGTAGATCGATTGTGCAAGGAAAATTGGAACAATAAAGTTATTTTTAAACCTTGCACTGGTTCCTACATAGGCACAGCTAGGCGATATTTTGCGCTGATTTGAAATCTCTACTGAAGTGATTTGAAATCGGTTTTTTTTCGTAACTTTTAGCTCCATATTTTATGAATTGAGGGGGCCAAAGGCCAAAGAGTTTTTTGAGGTTTACACGGGAGGGATTCGAAAGGTAAGTCGGGTCGTCATTTGGAAGCCAAGAATAGCTGGTGTGTTTGAGCAACTATTAAAACTCGCCCTAGAAAAGGGTCTCAAAGCCGGGACCCAAACAGCATCAGCAGCCTTCCTCGTTGGGGAAGTGGCGCTTAAGCTGCTGTTTGTGATAAGCTCGAGCAGATTCGTTACAACTGCCAAAAAGTGATGTGAGTTTATTTGTACACACACATACACACATACACACACACACAGACATCACTTCATTTCGTCGAGCTGAGTTGATTGGTATATGTGACTCGACCCTCCGGGCCTTCTACCAAAAAGTCATTTTTGGAGTGAACATATAGCCTTTCCAGTACACTTCTAGAGCTCGATTTGAATAGGTCGTATGTGCTTTCGTCGATATAAAAATCGATCAGTTTATTTTAGTTACTGTAGCAATATTAATTATTTTTCGAGGACTTTTAGTGATTGAACGGAAAGCCTGTTTTGTAAGGAAGCGGCTGTATGTATAAGTCTATTAAACAGCTTTCGCTTCAATAAGCGAATCCAACTGATCGAATTTTATATCGACGGAAGCACATACGACCTATTCAAATCGAGCTCCAGACTTAGTGTACGAGAAAGGCAAAAATGTACTAAATCCATGCATGCGACAGAGCAAAGCGCGGCTTTTTGATAACCTAATAAACAGTTGCAAGCAAATAGGCTTAGACAATTTAGGAGGCTATCAGTAGTGTTCCGCAACCGGTTCCGAGCCGAAAGTGAAAGCAAACCCATGCATGCGATTGAGGTATCACGGCTGATGAACAGTTGCAAAAAAAAAAATCGACGCAAGCCATATCAGTGTGTTACGGATCCGATTCCGGTTGTCCCGCCAGAAATGGTCAAATGTAAAAGAGAACCAATACATGTAACATATCAATGACTTATTCAGTAATATGATAAACGATAACCAACAAATAATCTCAGACCATATTTGGGGGAACCGGTAGTGTTCCAGAACTGGTGACGAGACGAGTAGCCCACCGGAAGTGGTAAAATATAGGAGGGAACTAAACCATAGCGGCGTTTTTTTTTATAATCTGATGAACGGCCAACAAGAAAATAGTCTCAGGCCACATCTAGAACTTGTAATAATATTTCGCAATCGGTTTCGGGTGATCCTTCGGAAGTGCTTTAATAGAAGTCTCTTGTTAGCCTAGTGGTTAAGGCTTCGAATCGCCAATCCGGAGACGGCGGGTTGGATTCCTGTTCCGGTCGGAAAAATTTTCTCGACTCTCTGGGCATAGTGTATCATTGTACTTGCCTCACAATATACAAGTTCATGCAATGACAGGCAAAGAAAGCCCTTCAATCAATAACTGTGGAAAAGTGCTCAAAGAACACTAAGTTGAAGCGAGGCAGGCCAAGTTCCAGTGGGGACGTCGAGCCATAAAGAAGAAGAAGAAACCGAAATCATGCATGCGATACATAAAATCGTGTCTTTTCAAAAAAATTGCTGAACTGTTAGCAAGAAAAAAGCCTCAGATCACATTTGAAACAACCGGAATCGGTTCCAGGTGTCCCACCGGAAGTGGTCAAACGTAAAATTTAACAAAACCCATGCAAGCTGCACATCAAATAGCGGAATAATTTCGAATAATAATTATGAAAGTGAACAAAATAAAAGTCAAAGCGATAAATCAAATCGTGGCTTTTTTGAGAACCTGTAAACGTTGGGTAAGATTATAAGTGAAGAAATGGTCAAAGTCTTCATAAATGCAAGAGAACAAAATCGTGACCAAAGCGATCTCTTCAAATCACACCATTTCAGATTCCAGCGGTGTAAATGCATAGTAGGATGGATCAACGTTTTACGAAATAATTATAATCTAATCGCATCAACACCTTATCAGTTTTTTCAATCTTCAATCTACTTTTGCTTCTAAAATTACTGCTCACAATTTGGGTGCGGCTGGTTGAGCCCTCGCTCTTCTCCTTGCGATTGCAATTTGAATGGAAAATTTACATTTTCTGCATTTTTCTCGTAAGAAGGTCACATTTTACATGAATCGTGCTACATTTGGTAATAAAATATAGCCTAAAATGTACTAAAATAAACATTTGCGAAGATCACAAAGTGATCTGCGATTGTGAATAGAGTTAACCTTCTTCATGCATTAGCTGACGCTCACCCCGCTGCCGTAGTGCATGGAATGGAGTCATAACGACCCCAACCAGAGATGTCCGATTATTTTTATCAAAAATCCGTATTAATACATATTTTTCTGTATCGCCGTATTTGAGGGTATAGCAGACACCGAGAGTCCTAGATTTCAATAGGAACTAACAAAAATGTACTATTTTTTGACGGTTTAAATTTTTTGCAGGTATTTATTTTTCTAAAACATATGTGAAAATGTACAAATTTTCATAAGTTCTTTAAAGTTTGAGCAGCAATTTATAAAGTTGTCAACAAATGTATTGCAAAGAGCTTCAAATTTCATGCTTTCTAGAAATCTGTATAACATTTCAAAATTCTGTATTTTTTGTACTCTATATCTTGCCTGTATAGAAGGTCAAAAATCTGTATAATACAGAAAAATCTGTATATCTGGCACCTCTGACCCCAATATACGACCAGGGTTAAGGTGGTCAAGCAGTCAACTGAGAGGTCTGATATTTTTCAGCTCTGCTTTGCTGTTGAACATTACATCGGAATATGTACCATCAATAAGTTTCCAAAATCGATCATGGATTTGTTTTTTTTTTTATGTCTTTATTTATGAGATTTTCAGCCCGAGGCTGGTTCATCTCAGCCCATCATGGATTTGTTAAAATTGTTGTTTTTCTATATAAAGTGTTTTCAGGATTCAGGAACATTTTGGCTAACGTCGACAGAAAGTTCATTCGACGAGAAAGGCACTATCACCACTAGGTGAATAAGTCTGTTTTTTTTTTTAACTGGGAAACCGTTGTTGAAGAACCGGGAATTTATTTAAGCAAGCTGAGTTTCCACCCTGAAAAAATCATAACTTTTATAATTAGCTTTTAAAAACGCTTTGCTTAGCTTTGCATTGTTTATGACAAAAAAAAATTATAACGATTTAATTTATTTAATGATTTTTTAGTAAGTTGGATTATTTCACATGCCTCCCAAACCTTTTTCAATTTATTGATGATTATTTGTTTCCTTCCAAAACATATTTATATTCAAGTAAATTAGAAAGAATTTAAGTGAACTATTATTACCATTTTGAATTTTGGAACGATGTTGAAGTTTTGCCTTATTTGGTGTTATATTAGAAAAATAATATAATCGCTACAATTTTTTTTCATGTTAACAATTTTAAGTTAAGTGAAAAGTTTTCAAAGCTTATTATATTAGCTATAAACGCTCAAAATTGTATTGCATTCGGTTTGTTGAATCCGGAGATTCAGCAGTTCAAAGTTGACTATCGGAAAATAATGCCTTTTTCTAGAATCTTTCTAACTTCATGAAGAATAGCCTGATCTTTCCTAAATTGAGATTATTGATAGACAACTAGTTGATGATTCATGTAATTTAGTATGTACTAGCTGTCCCGGCAAACTTTGTCTTGCCAAGTTGTGGTGGTTTGACAATTGTCAAGGTCATGTAGCATGGCACTCTAGATTGCTTTTATTTCGATCATGTCAGTTTCCTGCCCCGGTCATCAAAATTCAGTTTTTCATCAATTTTCTTACTTTTTAAGTAAATTTTTGCAACTTTTTTTACTTATAAACACAGCCAGCATGAATACGAATCGAACCATGCAAGAGGCATCCTGATTGGTTCATCCGTTCCTGAGTTTTGTTGCCCCAAAGGAACCTCAAACTCATTTTTATATATAGACTAGCTGGCCCGGCAAACTTTGTCTTGCCCGGTTGTGGTGGTTTGACAACTGTTGAGCTCAAAATATCACCGCACTCTAGATTGGTTTCATTTCGATCGTGTTGATTTCCTTCCCAGCTCATGAAAAATCAGTACTTTATTAATTTATTAACTTTTCTGGTTGATTTTCGTAACGTTTTATTACATATAAGCACAGCCACCACGAATACGAATCGAACCGTGCAAGAGTCATGCTGATCAGTTCAGCCGTTCGTGACTTTTGTTGCCTCAAAGGGACTTCAAACTCATTTTTATATATATAGATAGATATAGATTAGCTGTCCCGGCAAACTTTGTCTTGCCGTCTTGTGGTGGTTTGACATCTGTTGAGCTCAAAATAGCACCGCACTCTAGATTGGTTTCATTTCGATCGTGTTCATTTCCTTCCCAGCTCATGAAAAATCAGTACTCAATTTCCTTACTTTTCTAGACGATTTTCGGAACTGTTTGTACATATAAACACAGCCACCACAAATACGAATCGAACCGTGCAAGAATCATGCTGATTGGTTCATCCGTTCTTGAGTTTTGCTGCCTCAAAGGAACTTCAAACTCATTTATATATATATAGAAGATTACATTAAATTTAAGATAAAACTGAACCAACGATATTTCTCCATAATACATAATAATCGTATATCTCGCTGTCAGAAATCAAAATCGTAAAAACTGTTGGATCTTGTGATAAAAAAATGTCAAGTCCAATTGTATATAAATCGTTGCTGCGATTTGTTTTGGAGTAAGTTTGCTGTGTATAGAGCAAGTCATAAAAAGCGCTAATTGAAGTCGTGGATGTTTGCATATGCTTACAAGTCATATATAATGTTAGTAAAGTTTGGTCAGGAATCGTAACGACCGGAATTTCGGCACCGCGACGAGGTGATTGGGTGAAGTTGGATGCAAAATGAAAAAAAGCATCCATCTTGCCTTGCTCATCACCGCCTGGCCGTTGATTATGTTTTGGGACTGGAAACAATCTGTCCACAGAGAAACAGACGTAACACTTAGAACAAATTTCATTAAAAAACATCGTCACGAAAGCGCAATCGCCCAATGCTAAATATACTGTGCTTGGCCGGGCCACCAATAGGTGGCCGTAGTGAGCAAACATCAAACAGGAGCAAAAACGATGCCAGCGCCGCGCGTAGCCAATCGACCTACTATTGAATATTTGAATCAACCGCTAAAAAGGTGATCGATGGGAAGCGAGTAGAGTGTGACGTCTGTTTCTCTGTGATCTGTCTATCAATAATGATATAGGGAACTGCACGCCGCGGTTGCTATGGAAAATTCTTCTAAGTCCTTGACGTTTCGTGGCCTTGTTGTTTACGATTTGGACTTAGAAAAATTTTGCTGGTTTTACTGAGGTGCACCCAGGTGGGCAGGGTGGCTTTGATTGAAATTATCAACGCGTGGTTCGTGGGTGGCGGAATGCGCGCGTTCGGGCTCCTACTTGCAAGATTATGAAACCTGACTTGACTACAGTTATGAAGTTCAGCAAGTTGTAAGGCATGATTAGCTGATGTCAGGATGAATCATTGACCACATGGTCACCACTGGCCACTCCGGGAACTTCCGGGATGACCCGAAACAACCTGGAGAACCGGTGATAGGGGTCAATTACGTTTATTTAGCAAAACATGATGAAAAACACCACGGCTCTTTTTTTATGATTTTTCGTCAATTCACTTGTGACTGCATAGCAATACTGGCCATGGTTCCCATGTGCCACTTCCGAAACTTCCGGGATGCCCTGAAGAACCGACATTAGAGGATAATCATATTCTAACAGAAAAATGTGTCATGCGACGGATCTTCCTTCATGAATTTTCATAGATATGTTTGAGGTTGTATCGATGCTAGACATGGCCCCCATTATTGGCCACTTCTGGAACATCCAGGTACCCCGACGGAAACGACAACAAAAGCTAATTACGATCATACAACAAAACATGTAATGTGACCATCATGATTTTTAATTCCTATGTATGTGGTCGTATCAAAAGTGGCCACACTCTTGGTTGACCATTTCTGAAACTTTCTGGGGCGCCCTGAGGGAACCGATGGCCAGAATCAATTTGGTTCATTCAGCGACGGTTTCATCATGTTTTTCGAGAATATGCTTGTGGTTACTGCTAAAACTTAGAGAATGCCCTCAAGAGACTGATGGCATATTGAACAAACGCGTTCATATGACAAAATGTGGTGTGTAACGCATCTTGGCTAGGTCCAGAGAAATATCTGACAGGATAAAATAATGCCTGATGGAACTTCCGAAGGATTCCCTGGCGTAATTCCTGGAGGAATCCCTTTCAAAATGTTTGAAGGCATCCTCAACGGAATTTCTTGAGAAACGTCCATCTGGGAATTGCTCCGGGTTCTCCTCCTCCAATTCCTCCAGGAGTTTCTCTAAGAGTTCATTCTAAATTTTTTCCTTAAGTAAGTATGAGAGTTTCTTCCAAAACTTCTCCGGGAATTTCTTCTGTAATTCCGCACAAAGTCCTTCCTGGAACTCCTCTGGGAGTTTCTTCTTAAGTTCCTCTGGAATTCCCCCCGGCAGTCCCTTTTAAATTACACCAGGAGTTTCACGTAGAATTTCACTGTGAGTTTGTCATAATTTCCCCCGAGAGTTTATGCTGAAATTCTTCCACAGGCAGTTTCTCATGAAATTCCTCCGGGAATTTCCCCAGGAATTCCTACGGAAGATGCTTGTAGAATTTCTTTAGTTCATTCTAGAATATCTCTGGAAGTTCCTTCTGAAATTCCTCCGAGAGTTCATCCTGGAATTCTTCCGGGAGTTCACTCTGAAGTTCACGCGGAAACTCCAACGGTAGTTCGACCTAGAATTTATCTGTGAGTTCGCCATAGTATTCCTTCAGAGTACCATCCGGGAGTTTCCTCCTAGAATTCCTCTTGAAATTCCTCATGGAACTTCCTGGATCCCAAAAATGCTTCAGGAGTTTATCACAGAATTGCTCGGATGTTCCTCTTGAAAAACGTCCGGGAGTTCCTTCAGGAAATCTTCCGGAAGTTCCTCTGGAAGTTCGTCCTGCAATTTCTCCTAAAGTTGCTTCTGGAATTCTTTCTGGAAATTCTTCTGGAATCCTTCTAGGAGTTTCTCTGGAGTTAATCTGAGAATTCCTCCCAAAATTCCTCCTTTCTTACCGAAATTTCTCTGAAGGGTCACTTTGAAACACCTTCTGAAATTCCCACAGGAGTTGCCCGTGAAATTTCTCATTAAATTTCACAGGGGACTCTACTTTTATTTCTTAGGGGGGTTTGCCTTAGAATATCTCTAGGAGTTTCTCCTAAAACTCTGGGACTTCCTATTGAAATTCCTTCTGGAGTTCCTCCTCCTCTGAGAGTTCACGCTGGAGCCCCTACGAGAGTTCATCCTGAAATCCTCCGGGAGTAAGTCATAGTATTACTTCGGATTCTCCACTTGAATACTCTCCACAAGTATCCTCCTGGTACCTCTATGAGAGTTCCTCGAAGATCCTGGAATTCCTCTATGAGTTCGTTATATTATGTCTTCGGATGTTCCTCTTGAATACCCTCCTGGAATTCCTTCGAGAGTTCCTCATGAAATGTTACCAGGAGTCCCTTCTGAAATTTCTCTAGGAATTCCTTCTGGCAGATCCTCCTGGAAATCATCAGATAGTTCTTCCTAGAATTCCTGCGGAAATCCTTTCGGTAGTTCCTCCTGAAACTACTTCGTGAGTTCATCCTAGAATTTCACAGGGAGTTTCTCATGATATTCCTGCGAGAGTTCATGCTGGAATTTCTTCGGGAGTTCCTTCTTGAGTTTCTTAGGTTATTTTTTTGAAATTTCTTCAGGATTTCCTCGAGGAATTCCTGCGGGAGCTGCTCGTGGAATTTCTCCTAGAAAGTCAACGGAAGTTTCTCCTGAAATTCCCACGGGAGTTTAACCTGGAATTTCCGTAGAAGTTCCCCTGGGATTTCCTCCCAAAATTCCTATGGCGATTTCTCCTAGAATTCCTTCGGTAGTCCTTCCTGTAATACCTTCGAGAGTTCGTAAGAGTATTTCTTCAAATGTTCCTCTGATTGTTCGGATCCTGGTGGCCGCTCTAGCTACACCAAAGTTAAGGAACTTCTGGGAGATTCCCTGGTCTTGTTCCTGGAGAAATCCCTATCAAAAGTCGTTAAAAATAATTTGTGGTGCTAGTGATTTCTGACAGATGCTGTGCCAGTTATTTTTCCAGAAGCTCTACCATGTATCATTCCATGAGTTTCGTAAAGGATTGTGCGTAGTGTTTCACCAGGGATTTTTCTGAAGATTCACTAGTAATTTATCTTGAATTCCACCACTGACTGCTCCAGAAGTTCAGCTAGAAGTTCTTCCAGAAATTTCTCCAACAGTTCCGGAGGGTATTCTTCGTGGTGTTTATCAGGGATTTTTCCTGGAAATCCATCAGGGGTTGCTCTTAGAGTGCTGTTTCATTCCCCCAACAGCGGGGGTAAAAAAAAAGAGTACTGCAGGTGATTACTGCTGCCATTCCTCTCAAAATTTCTTTAGAAATTCCGCCATACAGGCACTCCGCTAAGAACTTCATACAGGAACTCCGCTAAGGACTCCTCTAAAATTTACGCAAATTACTGCTCTTGAATTCCATCTGTTTTTTTTTTAAGAGATTCATCTAGGAGTTCCGCAAGGGCAATGCACTGCATCTGGATTATCTCTGCCAGATATTTATTCAACAATTCCAACAGAGATTTCCTCAATATATTAGTCAGAGATTCCTCAAACATTTTGCCAGACGTTTCTCAAGAAATTCCGTTGAGGATGCCTTCAAACATTTTGAAAGGGATTCCTCCAGGAATTACGCCAGGGAATCCTTCGGAAGTTCCATCAGGCATTATTTTATCCTGTCAGATATTTCTCTGGACCTAGCCAAGATGCGTTACACACCACATTTTGTCATATGAACGCGTTTGTTCAATATGCCATCAGTCTCTTGAGGGCATTCTCTAAGTTTTAGCAGTAACCACAAGCATATTCTCGAAAAACATGATGAAACCGTCGCTGAATGAACCAAATTGATTCTGGCCATCGGTTCCCTCAGGGCGTCCCAGAAAGTTTCAGAAATGGTCAACCAAGAGTGTGGCCACTTTTGATACGACCACATACATAGGAATTAAAAATCATGATGGTCACATTACATGTTTTGTTGTATGATCGTAATTAGCTTTTGTTGTCGTTTCCGTCGGGGTACCTGGATGTTCCAGAAGTGGCCAATAATGGGGGCCATGTCTAGCATCGATACAACCTCAAACATATCTATGAAAATTCATGAAGGAAGATCCGTCGCATGACACATTTTTCTGTTAGAATATGATTATCCTCTAATGTCGGTTCTTCAGGGCATCCCGGAAGTTTCGGAAGTGGCACATGGGAACCATGGCCAGTATTGCTATGCAGTCACAAGTGAATTGACGAAAAATCATAAAAAAAGAGCCGTGGTGTTTTTCATCATGTTTTGCTAAATAAACGTAATTGACCCCTATCACCGGTTCTCCAGGTTGTTTCGGGTCATCCCGGAAGTTCCCGGAGTGGCCAGTGGTGACCATGTGGTCAATGATTCATCCTGACATCAGCTAATCATGCCTTACAACTTGCTGAACTTCATAACTGTAGTCAAGTCAGGTTTCATAATCTTGCAAGTAGGAGCCCGAACGCGCGCATTCCGCCACCCACGAACCACGCGTTGATAATTTCAATCAAAGCCACCCTGCCCACCTGGGTGCACCTCAGTAAAACCAGCAAAATTTTTCTAAGTCCAAATCGTAAACAACAAGGCCACGAAACGTCAAGGACTTAGAAGAATTTTCCATAGCAACCGCGGCGTGCAGTTCCCTATACGGGCAATCTTTGGGAGTGTTCATAGTTACTGAAGGAAGACAATTGTCTCACAATTATTCCTTCATGAGCAGTAAACTATTCTCATGACGACGACGACGACGACGACGACGTCGAAACGTACACTCTCCCTCCTCTTCTTGGCGTATCGTCCTCACTGGGACAAAGCCTGCTTCTCAGCTTAGTGTTCTATGAGCACTTCCACAGTTATTAACTGAGAGCTTCCTCTGCCAATGACCATTTTGCATTCGTATATCGTGTGGCAGGCACGAAGATACTCTATGCCCAAGGAAGTCAAGAAAATTTCCTTTACGAAAAGATCCTGGACCGACCGGGAATCGAACCCGTCACCCTCAGCATGGTCATGCTGAATACCCGTGCGTTTACCGCCTCGGCTATATGGGCGTACACTCTATGCGGGACTATTGCTGTAAACAAAACATCTCGTGATAAGCGCTAATCCAACTCGCTACGAGTTGTACATAAATTGACAACTCATTATTAGGTATAGGGGAAAGAGGGGCATAACGCCCCGGCTAAGCATATGTGGTCATGAACCTCAAATTATGCTTATTTTAAGGTCGTATTCTGCCTTAGAGAGTAGTTTACTCCCTTATCTAAGAGACTTCAACTTTTGGCCCGCGTGCCCACAAAATTTCCCATTCAAATAAACAATTCAAAAAAGCGTTACTTTTTAGGTGCCGGAAAACTGCAGGAGGCAAAACGCCTTTCTGGGTGAGAAAAAACGCCCGCTGGCATTTCCCGCTTTGACTTGTTGTGAAATACCAAGGGGCTCCATCGAACTCTTCCCAGCAGCAAATGAAGGAATAGGAGGCGCGTGGTAGTTTAATGGGTTGATTCCATATAATCAACGCGCAATGCCTTAATTTCTGTGCGCTGCAAATTAGGGAATCTTTCCAAATGTGGAAAATCATCGTTTTTCACGCTTTTCCTTCGATAATAGTAGCCGTTCTTGGGATTTATCTGCTCAGTTTGAGTTCTAGTTTGCTTGCATCTAACGAAAACCTCCACAATATGATGAAATCGCGTGAAGGCGTTTTGCCACCGGGGGGCGTTATGCCCGCAGTTCCCCTACTATATATCAGTACAGCATTGTGATAAATGGAATCGCAATGACTTAGAAAAAAATGCAGCCCATTTTTCATATCAGCATTTATGTAGGAAGGCAATGGCAAGTTTCGTGGGTGGTTTAGAAAGTTTAGGTTTATGTTCCACACTGGCTGGTGGAATCGGAGAAGGGAAATCGTTCGATAGGAAGAATGGCACGTAACTAGGTGGACGACTCCCTTTCTTACAGTGGATTGGTACTTCAGGAAAAAAACCACTATTACTTTACTCAACACTTTTCTTTATTTCACTTTCACTTCACACTTTGATCCGATTATATCCGCGATTTTATTCAAACTAAACTCCGGGTCGGTTACAATGCTTCTTTTATACCCACTTTGGGTACTTCTAGAAATTTCGGGTAAATTCCAGTTATCGTGTTGCTAGATGGTTCTAAATCGGTGCTCACCATCTTTGTCGCTATCGGTGCTTACTGTCGCCAACTGTCATCTTGGTGCTTACTGTCCCAGTTGTCAAAATGACAGCGTTGCGGTGCATCGGTGCAGTTTGTTTACGTTTTTCATGGCAATGCAGTGGAATTGCAGCGAGTCGTAAGTTTTATTCGGTTTACTGGTTCGGTCATGAGAGTGCGGTCGTTCCGGGAGTGCCAAAATAACGTTGCGGTGATACCACAAAGGGTTATTCCCGCAGGGTTGGAGGAATTCCGTGCTGAACGGAACATACTGCCCCCGGTTGAGACGTCGTCTCAAAATGTTCGATGGTCTGGGTCGGTGGATTGTTGTCTTCTATTGGAAGGATGGAGATCTTCGTTCGTTGGTAAGTTACCCCATTTGTTAAGACATCCACTGTTCTCACTAGTGTGTCTTCACCTGGATAGACTTCGACGATTCGTCCCAACTTCCAGTGGAGAGGAGGCTGATTTTTGTCGTGCACCAAAACAATCATGCCTGGACGGACATTAGGCATAATTTTCAAGTTTTTCTTCCTTGGCTGCAATGAGGCAAGATAGTCCTTGGACCAAGCATGCCAGAAGTGTTCGCGCATAAGTTGCAGATGTTGCCAACGGTCTAAGCGGCTGGCGTTGATTGCTTCGAGGGATGGTTCTGCAGGTGCTGTGAGTGGCCGTCCTATCAAGTAGTGCGCCGGGGTAATGACTTGGGAATCAGCTGGATCATCGGAGACAGCAAACAACGGTCGAGAGTTAAGTATGGCTTCTATCTCTGCCAAGATAGTACCAAGCTCCTCGAAGGTAAGCGTAGCATTTCCAACAACTCGTTTCAAATGCGTTTTGGCAGATTTTACCGCTGCCTCCCAAAGTCCACCGAATTCTGGGGCGTCGGGTGGAATAAAATGCCATTCTACTTCACGAGCTTGGCAAAACTCTTGGATGTCGAGGACTACTCGTTGATCTTGGAACAAACGATGAAGGTCGTGCAACTCGTGCTTGGCGCCTTTGAAGTTTGTAGCGTTGTCCGAGAATATTTGATATGCCATTCCTCGGCGACTAATAAATCTTCTCAAAGCGGCCAAGAACGCGTCCGTAGTAAGGTCAGACACCGCTTCTAAGTGTACGGCCTTTGTCGTCATACAAACAAATACAGCAATGTACGACTTGATTATCTTAGGACGATATTTACCTTGTTTGACAAGAATAGGGCCAGCGTAGTCAACACCTGTCGTTGAAAAGGGAGGTGATGGCACAATTCTCGCTTCAGGTAGGCTTCCCATTAGCTGCGTTGTGTCGACGGGATGGGTTCTGAAACATTGCACGCATTGGCGAGTAACTTGTCGGACAGCTGAGCGTGCATTTAGCAGCCAATACCGCTGACGAAGAGCACTGATGAGTCCTGCTTGTCCAACGTGAAGTAATTCGATGTGCATAGCTCGGATCAATTTCTTCGTGACAGGATCCTTGTCTGGAAGAATAATCTGGTGTTTTGACGCAAACGGCAGTTTGGATCGAGTTAGTCTACCACCCACTCGCAGTAATCCATCTTCGTAGAATGGTCGTAGATTGGCAATACGTTTGCAAGGTTGGTTGGAGATCACTCGGTCTATTTCATCTCCCAGATGGATGTGTTGTATGGCTTTGATAATGGCATTAGTTGAACGGCGTAACTCATCAATAGTCAGGTAGGGCAATCGCACACGCTCCTCTGCAGATTTCTTCTTGCTGTTAGCAGCAAAACGCAGAACGTAGCCAATGACTCGCTGGATTTTCCTGAATGAACTTTTAGATGAAAAGATTGGAAAAGGTTCAGTAGTCAGGACCGGCATGGTGACTAGTGGTTTCATCTCTGGAAGTTCCTCTTCGGCGATGTCGTGGATAGGTTCAAGTGCATATTCCACTCTTGTGAGAAACTGTGGGCCATCCCACCATAGATTATTACGACTCAAAGCCTCTGGAAGTTGTCCTCTGGTTATGACGTCTGCTGGGTTAGATTCGGAACGAATGTAACTCCACAGGAATTCACTAGTGTCCTTCTGGATTTCAGCTACCCGATTCCTTACGAAGGTCTGCATGTTGCTGGTAGATCTTTTAAGCCAAGCCAGAACGATCATACTATCGGACCATAGTACGACCTTTTGGAATGAGATCTTCAACGCAGGCAATACCTTTTGCACCAAACGCGTCAGGAGAAGTGCAGCGCATAGCTCTTTTCGAGGGATTGACAATTCGTGCAAAGGCGCAACTTTAGATTTGCTTGTTAGTAGGCGTAACTTGGCAGATCCATCGTTGAACACACTTCGCAAGTACAGACATGCTCCGTATGCGGCATTTGAAGCGTCGGCGAATCCATGTAACTCGTAGAACGTTGCATTGGGAAACTTGACCGCCCTTGGAACTTGGATAAGGTTCAACTGAGGTAAGGCGCTTCGAATATTTAGCCACCTTCGTTGAAGTTCATTGTCTAGTGGCTCATCCCAGTCGGATTTGACTTTCCATAGCTGTTGAATGAAGATCTTAGCCACCACGATAACTGGAGAGAAGAGTCCAAGGGGATCAAACAGACGCGCAACCTCCGAGTATACAGTGCGTTTCGTTGGAACATTGGATAGAGCTGATGATTCGATGGGCGTATTGGCGATGAGAAAATGATCGTCCTTGGGATTCCAATACACTCCTAGGACCTTTATTACTTCGTTCACACCGTACTCGTGGAGTGGCACTTGTTTTTCTTGCTCCTCTGGTGGAATATGTTGCAGAAACTCGTCGGAATTCGAACACCATTTGTGCACTTGGAATCCACCGCGGGCAAGAAGCTCTTGCAATTGAGTTTTTCGTACGATTAGCTCGTCCACCGTTTCAGCACCAGACAACGCGTCGTCTACATAGAAATCTTCCTTCAGGATCTTTGCGGCGACCGGAAAATCGGATGCTTCGTCGTCGGCCAGCTGCATGAGACAGCGTGTTGCCAGGTAGGGTGCTGATGCTGTGCCATAGGTAACTGTATTTAGCTCCAACACCCGTAGTGGTTGCGATGGATGTTCTCGCCAAAAAATTCGTTGGAATCGCTGGTCCTCTGGTGCAACGAGAACCTGGCGGTACATTTTGGAAATATCGGCTGAAAATGCATACGGGTATTCTCGGAAACGCAGCATGATCGAATACAAGTCACTTTGTACTACTGGCCCAACCTGAAGAACTTCGTTCAAGGATTGTTTGGTAGGATTCGACTTTGCACTGGCATCGAAGACCACTCGGCATTTTGTGCTGGAACTCGTTGGACGCAGCACTGCATGGTGGGGCATGTAGTACGTGGCTTCACACGGAGGGTCGTTGGCTTCATCGATTTGATGACAATGTCCAAGAGACTCATACTCACGGAGAAAGTCGACGTATTGTTCTCGCAGGCCAGGGTCGCGCTTAAACCGCTTCTCCAACATCAGGAACCGTTTCAGGGCTAAGTCCCGGCAGTTGTCGAGTAGATCCACCTCCTGATTGAATGGAAGTCGCACAACAAATCGCCCAGTTGTATCCCGTGAATAAGTCGACAGAAAATGATCTTCGCAGGCTTGTTCTTCGGGTGAGCGACTGGGAGCGGTGGAAACTTCTTCAAGCTCCCAAAATCGATGCATCAGGTTTTCGACGTCTTCAATCGTTGCGATGTTGGAATGACGAGCAGTTGATTCTGGTACTTCTGGAGTGATTATCGTACCTGTCACTACCCATCCAAGATAGGTGCTACGAAGCGTGGGTAGATTGTCGCCCAAGTCGATACGATGTGGCTGGAAGATATCGAAAAACAGTTCTCCTCCGATGAGTAGATCGATCTTGTCAGGAGTATGGAACATTGGATCCGCAAATTGAAGGTTGTCGGGTAGATTCCAGGTGCTCACATCAAGCTTGGTCGATGGTATGAATTGTGTCACCTTTGGAGTAACCAGGCATTCGATGGAGGCTTGAAACTCTGTTGACCTAGAGCGAATCGTGACTGAAACCTTTTCACGTGCGAGACTTCGAAGAGCGTTAATTCCCGTGATTGGTACGTCAGCTTTCGTTTTCGGCAATTGCAGGAGATTGGCCATCCTTTCGGTTACGAAGTTCACTTGCGATCCACTATCTAGCAGTACTCGGCAGGGATGCGGTTTGCCATGCTTGTCAAAAGCGTGAACTACGGCAGTGAGCAACAGGACAGTTTTCGATTCTCGTGCTGCTTTACTGCATGAGCAAGTCGTGGACACAGGTGGACTTACCTTTGAAGATGCTGAGACGGGAACAGAAGAGCTCGTGGTGTTCGATGACTTGGGTTCGTTACCTTCAACTCCCTGTGTATCGTCCGGGTTGGACTCTTCATGCAACAATGTATGATGCTTCCTGTTGCATTGCCGACAGCTTTTGGTAGAAGGGCAGTGTTTCGACAGGTGACCTTTACGAAGGCAATTGAAACAAAGACCGATGGACCGTATCTTCTCTGCCCTTTGAGCTGCGGTCAGCTGTTTCAATTCCGAGCACTGGTAGTTGAAGTGGTGGTCGGAGCAAACATCGCAGGAACTGTCACTTGGATTTGAACTCACGGCTGCGTTGCTTTTCTGGGGCGGCAGCTTAAGCGACGACGGCGTGGACTTCAGCTTAGAAACTGGTACATCTGGAACCTGTGATAACTCGAAATTCTCCAGAACTTGGCAGCGAGACTTCAGGAACTCGATGGTTGGAGTGTACTTCGGCAGTTCGGTGCTTTTCAAGGTCGATTCCCAAGCCTTCCGGGTAGCCTTGTCAAGAGCAGCGGTGATTAGGTACACGACCAAGTGCTCAGACACGCCGGTGAGTTCTTGCTTGAGGTATCGCAGGCTCTCAACATGTCCGCTTGCCTCGTCGAGCAGACAGCGCAGCTCCTTGGATGATTCGCTGGACATCTTCTTCAGGTTGAGCAGGCCTCGTAGGTGACTTTCGACGATGAGCCGTTGGTTTTCATAGCGGTCACTCAACACTCTCCAAGCTTGCTCGTAGTTACCCTCGTTTTTGATTTTGGCGTCGAGGGATCCAGCAGCAGCTCCAACTAAGGCCTTGTCCAGATGGTATAGTTTTATTGCGTCGGAGTCGGCAGAATTTTCCATCAGGTCTTGGAAAATTGCCTTGAACTTTGGCCAGCTAGAGTAAGTCCCGTCGAACGTGGGAATCGGAACTTTTAGGGGTTGCTGCTGGACCACTACATGAGGTGTGGCGACGGCTGGAGGTGTGTTGCGGTTGAGCGCTATAAGCATCTCTTGGACTATGGTTGATGCTGCATCGTGACGATCCTCGAAAGCGGTGTAGATTTCTTCCTGTTCATCCTCAGCGTCGTCGGGGATCAGTGCCATGATCTCGCTGTGGAACCTGCTGAACTCCTTGTAGGCTGCCGCAAGTTTGCCGGTAATGACGTTTAGCTGAGCCAGACTCAGGTGTCTTTGGTCTCGCAAGGTGAACTGGATGCGAACCACCTTCTGCTCGACCTGGCTTCGTTGGCGGAAAAGTCCGTTCAGCTTAGCCATGGTACCGCGGTCCACTTGTTCCTGCCAATGAAATCCATGGAAGGATGATTCACTGCTTGAGTGGCCTGCATTCGAAGGAGGGTCTGGCACTACAGGCACTAAGGGATTCATCGCTTCCAGGGGATTCGGAACTTCCGTTGAATTTTTCACAACCGCTGGGATTGTCACTCCTGCTAGATCCGAGATGGTTCCTGGATTCGGATTCGTCTCAGGATTGACCACGGGATTGTTCTTGGAGACAGGCTTGATCGGAGAGTACTGCACTGGTGGCATTTTGAAATTGCACTTCACTGAAACTGTAACTGTAGTGTTTCACTTCACTCGAAGACAGGAACGTTGCAACTTCAGGAACTGGAATCGATGGGTCGATATCCGGGCTCGATGGACCAAATTATGTTCCACACTGGCTGGTGGAATCGGAGAAGGGAAATCGTTCGATAGGAAGAATGGCACGTAACTAGGTGGACGACTCCCTTTCTTACAGTGGATTGGTACTTCAGGAAAAAAACCACTATTACTTTACTCAACACTTTTCTTTATTTCACTTTCACTTCACACTTTGATCCGATTATATCCGCGATTTTATTCAAACTAAACTCCGGGTCGGTTACAATGCTTCTTTTATACCCACTTTGGGTACTTCTAGAAATTTCGGGTAAATTCCAGTTATCGTGTTGCTAGATGGTTCTAAATCGGTGCTCACCATCTTTGTCGCTATCGGTGCTTACTGTCGCCAACTGTCATCTTGGTGCTTACTGTCCCAGTTGTCAAAATGACAGCGTTGCGGTGCATCGGTGCAGTTTGTTTACGTTTTTCATGGCAATGCAGTGGAATTGCAGCGAGTCGTAAGTTTTATTCGGTTTACTGGTTCGGTCATGAGAGTGCGGTCGTTCCGGGAGTGCCAAAATAACGTTGCGGTGATACCACAAAGGGTTATTCCCGCAGGGTTGGAGGAATTCCGTGCTGAACGGAACAGTTTATATTGGTCAATATTTGTGCCTGTTTTTTTTGTCTACCTACAGTTCTCTGAAGTCAAAGCATGACTTTAGTTAGGTGACCAAGTATTCTCTGGTCGACGATATTTCCGTTACGACAGACTTTCTCATTGAAACATGATTCAGTATGATTGTATGTAGCTCACAGGAGTCCCACTTAAGGCGAAACTGGATCCAACTCCTCACTTTTTGGTTTTTGATTTTTTTTTATAAAATAACGAAGCAATATTTCCAAAATAAATTTTCGTACACATGTAGAGTATGGATCAAGATATCTCCTGATTTTTTTTCCAGGTGGAAAATGTTTTTCGTTTTTGCAGAAACCATTTTCAAACATAATTTACAAAAAAATGGTTTCTAAAAAAACGAAAAACGTTTTCCACCTGGAAAAAAATCAGAAGATACCTTTATCCATATTCTACATGTGTACGAAAACCGATTTTGAAAATATTGCTTCGTTATTTAATAAAAAAAATCAAAAACAAAAAAATGAGGAAATGCTTCCAGTTTTGCCTTAAGCAAAATAACGTCTTAAGTTATTTTTTATTATTTAGTTTATTGAACTCAAGGCCTGACTACAATCAGGTCGTCAAGATTTTTGCTATACCGTAATCCGGGGAATCATTGATCAGCGGGGTAAAATTGATCGGCTTGACCCACCTCATGAAATGTTCAAACAAGTATTTTACATTGAATCAGTTTCTACTATGGAATGGTATATCATAATCTGCTATCATTTAGCTATTAAATGACATGCAATTTATGAAAATTGTATTTCATAAACATTGAATTAAATCGATTTTTCCATAACTGTGTTTCGCAACGCAATGAGATACACTGTCAAACATTCATGCTTGGCGTGAATACTAGATATAATATGAGGTTCGAAATCACTGTATTACTTCAATATGATATCCTAGAGTTGGATTTAATAAACGAAACTTTTATGAAAATGCTATTTTTCAGTACAATATACGATTTATTAAAAGTCAGCTATCAATTCCTTAAGCCATTGCCTACCTTTAGGCGTTATTCGTGGTTTAGAGAATTTTAATTCTAAAATAACTTAAAAAGTACATTATTAGTAAGAATTTGGACAACATATTCGAAATCAGCGACTCCGAATTTAGTAAGTAAGGGTATTTTAAACACAAATGAACACTGATCACTGACATGATCAATGTTACCCCAAATCAACAAAATCAAAAATTAGATTTAAAAACCTATTTAAACATGTTTTAAAGTTTTACAATACTTTTTCGAGTTGCTTAACACAAATTCAGAGGGCCAGTACTTCTTTTAAAAATATAAAACATGTAACATTTGCTTTAACAAGAGAATTATTCAAGAAAGATGGAAAATTCTGATCAATGTTACCCCGGATTACGGTACTCGTTGAATAGTTTTACCAACATTGTCCACATGTTTAAGTATTGGTGCCAGCAAAGAGCAATGAATTCAATAGAAAATATGTAGTCTGTGATGATTATTTCGATCACCCGTGTTCTGTAAGGTTAATCTATCGCAATATCCAAGAACTATGAAGACTGGTATAATGGTAATAGGTGTTCTGAGGATAGGTGTAATGACGTCTGAGGACAATATCCAAGTAACCATGCTGCTGAAGCTGTACGTATTGCATATATAAAGCGCATATATTGGCATGCATTGCCCTACATTAACCATTAAAGTTGAATAAAAGTGACAAGTGGCGCCACTATTGCTGAATTACGATTATACTGGTATAATCGTAATTCAACAATAGTGGCGCCACTTCCCACTTTAATTCAATTTTTATTGTTTATATAGAGTAATGCATGTCCATATATGTGCGTTATTTATGCAATACGTACAGCTTCAACAGCGTGGTTACTTGGGTAAGCGATCTCTATCTCGTGTTTTGAATAATTAGAAAATATTACACGTTATCGTAGACTTTGATAGTTCAGAAGTGTTAAGTATTCCCAGAACCCAATGAAAGCATCTTGGAAATTCAAAACTTCGAACGGATCCATATCCAAACTGCCATTGAAATACTTAGTTTATG